>NC_060155.1:27500215-27507695 GCF_021292245.1 Micropterus dolomieu
GGCGAAGGGAAGGAAAAGATGTGGTAGAAAAAAGTGTACAAGCAATAGAGATAACCGCACCCTGGAGAGGATTGTGAAACAAAACCCATTCAAAAATGTGGGGGAGATTCACAAAGAGTGGACTGCAGCTGGAGTCAGTGCTTCAAGAACCACCACGCACAGACGTATGCAAGACATGGGTTTCAGCTGTCGCATTCCTTGTGTCAAGCTACTCTTGAACAAGACACAGCGTCAGAAGCATCTCGCCTGGGCTAAAGACAAAAAGGACCGGACTGCTGCTGAGTGGTCCAAAGTTATGTTCGCTGATGAAAGTAAATTTTGCATTTCCTTTGGAAATCAAGGTCCCAGAGTCTGGAGGAAGAGAGGAGAGGCACAGAATCCACGTTGCTTGAAGTCCAGTGTAAAGTTTCCACAGTCAGTGATGGTTTGGGGTGCCATGTCATCTGCTGGTGTTGGTCCACTGTGTTTTCTGAGGTCCAAGGTCAACACAGCGGTCTACCAGGAAGTTTTAGAGCACTTCATGCTTCCTGCTGCTGACCAACTTTATGGAGATGCAGATTTCATTTTCCAACAGGACTTGGCACCTGCACACAGTGTCAAAGCTACCAGGACCTGGTTTAAGGACCATGGTATCCCTGTTCTTAATTGGCCAGCAAACTCGCCTGACCTTAACCCTATAGAAAATCTATGGGGTATTGTGAAGAGGAAGATGCGATACGCCAGACCCAACAATTCAGAAGAGCTGAAGGCCACTATCAGAGCAACCTGGGCTCTCATAACACCTGAGCAGTGCCACAGACTGATCGACTCCATGCCACGCCGCATTGCTGCAGTAATTCAGGCAAAAGGAGCCCCAACTAAGTACTGAGTGCTGTACATGCTCATACTTTTCTTGTTCATACTTTTCAGTTGGCCAACATTTCTAAAAATCCTTTTGTTGTATTGGTCTTCAGTTATATTCTAATTTTCAGAGATACTAAATTTGGGATTTTCATTAGTTGTCAGTTTTGATCATCACAATTAAATGAAATAAACATTTGAAATATATCAGTCTGTGTGTAATAAATAATATAATATCCAAGTTTAATTTTTTGAATGGAATTACTGAAATAAATAAACTTTTTGATGATATTCTAATTATATGACCAGCACCCGTAATATCATGCTTTACTATCTTTTATATAATCTAGAAATATAATGATGATGATATGTTACCTAAGCCCTCCAATGTACTTCTGTTTCTCAAATATGGTAATATTATCATATCCAAGACGAGCCAGGAAGGAAGCACAGCTGACTGACGCTGGGCCACAACCAATCAGAGCTATAGGGGTGTGGTAAGACTCTGGCATCTCATTGGCTGGTGGGAGTTCAGGATTCCTGATTTGAGCGATGCTCATCTTACTAAACACCTAGGTAGAAACACACACATATATATTTGAAATGATATACTTGCATGTTGTAACTCTTAACATTCCGTAACTCTCGCAACACAAAAAGGCTGACTTTAAAATGAGACTACGTAAGTTTTGCTGCCACAATTGGCAATAACGTGATAATGCTTAATTTTTAAATATATTACAACATATTGTACATGCAGAGTCATGAATTCATGAAAATCCACCAAAGCTTCCGCTCCACTGACGAAAACATCAGACCTGTGTGGAGGGAGGACGAGGCTTTAACATTCCTCGGATTAATTAATTTACAAACAAACATTAATAAACAAACATCAATGCCATATTTCCCTCGTGTTTTTCACTGTTTGAGATTTGACTGGTGCTCATTTAATAAATTAATTATCTTCTCCGGCAATGACACTGTTTATCTCAATGAACCAGTCAGTTTTCGTATAACGGTAGTGATTGGAAACGCGCATTAATTTCCATTTTCGCTTTTGCTGATTTTCTCAAAATTTTGCACTACATTTGCATTCTTCTGTGGTTCAGAAAGATAATTTGGTTCAACAATTATTTCCAAGGTCAAGAATGAACTTTTATACTCAAGAATCATAATGCTGAGATTTAAAGACACTGTCATATGGTTAATTATTTTGTTATGTGACAGAGATAAAGTTTTGTATAATAACAATAATAATAATAATAATAATAATAATCTTTATTTGTAGAGCACTTTTCAAAAACAAGATAAAAAGTGCTTTAACAAGTGTAAAAACAATAAAACACATAAAAACAAATACATGATAAAAGCAAGAAAACACTTAAGAGACTAAGTTTTGTATAGTACAAGAATATACAGACACATTAGCATATAAATTAAATGATGGTGACATGACAACTGGTTGTAACTGCAGGAGCATCTGAAAAAAATAGAACATACTACTCCTGCATCCTTTGCACTCTGATCACTGCACTATTTGTCAATGTGTATATTGTTTTTGTTCATAGTGTGTATATTTGTGTTGTCTACACTGAAGTCTGTGTCTGCTTTTATTTTAATTTTATATTTTTGTATGAGTAAGCACATCGTGAGCAACGTACAATCCTGAGTCAAATTCCACGTTTGTGTACACATACCTGGCAATAAAGTTGATTCTGATTCTTGTTAATTTTCTTCCATAATTTAATTTAAAAAAAAGGGAAACTTTAATATCTTCTAGATTTAATACACATAATGTGAAATATTACAAGCTTTTTTTTTTTGGTTTTAATCTTGATGATGACGGCTTACAGCTCATGGAAATCAAAACTCCAGTATCTCAGGTTGTATTGGAAGACCTCAGCTAATTAACTCAAAACACCTGCAAACGTTTCCTGAGCCTTTAACTCTGTCTGGTTTGTGGTGCTCACAATAAACTTTTCCAAGATTTCTTTGGACGTACTTGTAATTTCAGCTGAGTCATTTGAGCAGTTTGTGCTTTATTGTATGTTTTATACAAAAAACAGAAAGCTCTAAATGTTGTACCTCGGTAGCAAACTGCTGTAGCCCTCCGATGTTAATGGGTCCCTCCTCAGAAGCATATAGGTTGCAGCCCCCCACACACAGCTCTGACGTGGGACAAACCATTCCACAGGTCAAACCCAGGGGGTTGTCAGAAAGGATAGCCCTCGCTGCCCCGTAGTAGTTCTGGTATACACAAAGAAACACACAAACATGAATAACAAGATCTTGACTTTGGAACTACAACTCTTCCTCTCATTGTTTGATCTTTCTGATACATCCTTGACATCATAGAGCTGGTGTTCAAAAGTTTGTTTGTGTGTGTATATATTTTACAGTACCTTGTTAGAGATGCTTGTAATAAATGACTTTATGTCCAGGTTAGTAGGGCAGCTCTTCTGACAGGGAGCATCTGCACATTTTAGACACCTAAACATAGATTTTACTTTTATTTTACATGTTTAATCCAAGAAAAAAATCTATTTTTTCCAACTGGTCCAAGAAAGCATAAAGTCAACAACATAAAATCCTACAACTAGGCTCTAGTAAACTGGTGCATTGATAATGATGATAGAAATACTGAGATATCAAACCATTCTACGAGGCTGCAGTCCAGTCATTGTGTGTTAGCTCACATGTAAAAATGTTAATGTATTACCATGTTTATCATCTTAGTTTAGTGTGTTAGCATGGTAACATTTGCTTATTAGCACTAAACACAAAGTACAGCTTATATAACAATACAATTATGGTCATAAACCAAAGATCTTAACCGCATGGTGGTGCTAAAGGAAAATTCAGACGAAAGTCAGTATCATCTCAGGATCACGAATGACCGTGTTAAATTTCATGGCAATTAATAAAATAGTTGCTGAGATTTGATGGCCTACTGCAATTTTCAAATCATAGGAGGTGCAATATTTTAAATTAAATGACATAATATTCTACAGACTTCAGAAAACATATTTGTTTGGTATATATCCCCACAAAAATCCACACTTCATAATTTAAATATGTTCTTCCATAAACATTTGAATAATTATGTAAAAATTATCATTCCCTCCAATATCACAAACCATATCGCAACTGCAATATCAGTCAAAATAATCGCAATTAGACATTTTTTCAAAATCATTCAGCCTTATTCTGGACCAAAGAAGTGTGAAAACTGCAGCAGCTGTTACTTTCTTGGTCTCATAATGACCAACTAGCTCTACGCTGTGGATAATGTTTAAGCTGCTAAATGCGACTGGTTGAGTTTGTGAGATTGTGTGTGTGCGTGCGTGTGTGTGTGTGTGTTACAAGTCAGCTGAAAGTAATACTTTGCATCTAAAAAAAAAAAAAAAAAGCCAAGTCATCCATTCTCACCTCAGTGCTTCTCGTAGAGCTCCGCGCTCGCTGAGCGTTGTATGTTTGATATCGTCAAAGTTGTTTTCCAGCTTCTCACACGACTGAGAGAAAGACAGTGTGGAGAATGGTTAATAATCTTTCTAATATAATTGAATGAATGAATGAATGATTTTATGTGAATGAATGAATGAATGATTTTATTTGGTAAATTTACAATGAAATAACCAAAAAAGGAGTAGGCTGAAGCCAAGAATTATATTTGCCTACCCTATTTAACCATAAACCTGAAGAATCAGCATTATAAATTATAAAAACAGTATACATAATTATACAATACTGCACATACATTTTTTACATAGTATTAACAAAACTTACATACTAACTGAATAATCATTAACAATTTTCTTTTTTAAAGATCTTTTGAAGCTAAACAGAGAAGTACATAATTTCAAATCATCTTTTAGTGAATTCCATAATTTCACACCCATAACTGAAACATATCTAGATTTTACATTAGTTCTTTCTTTTCCACATTCAAACATAAACAGGCCTCTTAGGTTATATCTACCCTCTCTTAACTTAAATAATTTCTGAATACCAGATGGAAGACTTTTGTTAAATGCTCTGTACATTATTTTCAATATTTTTATATATACAATATCTGTGAATTTTAAGGTATTACTTTTAATAAAGAGTTTGTTGGTTGGTTTGTGATATCCTACTTTATTAATGTCTAATAGCTCTTTTTTGTAACTTAATTAACACATCTATGTTTGTTTTATTTGCATTTCCCCATATTTCTGAACAGTATGACAGATAAGGCATAACTAAGGAGGAATATATAATACTCAAGCCTTTTTTATTTATTAGATCTTTTGTTTTATACAATATTCCGACTGATTTTTCTACCTTGCTTCTAATTTATTCAATATGTGGTTTCCAACTAAATTTATTATCTAGGATCACACCTAAGAATTTGGTTTCATAGACTCTTTCAATTTCAACTCCATTTAACTGTAACTTTGCATTACTGTGAGTCCTATTACCAGAAAATATCATAAATGTAGTTTTATTTTCATTTAAAGATAACTTATTATAGTCAAACCACTTCGATTGCAATAATTCATCCATATTTTTTCCAGAACAGAAAATATTTGTGTCATCAGCGAACATTATAAATTTCAACATTGTGGATACTATAAAGATGTTGTTTAAATAGAGAATAAATAATTTTGGTCCCAAAACTGAACCTTGAGGAAGACCGCATATTACTGTTTCTAATTGTGACTGTGTATTGTTAATTTGTACATACTGAAATCTATTACTTAAATAACATAATAATAATAATGTCAATAATAATAATTAATTTTTCAGCAATAAAGCATGGTCACTAGTGTCAAATGCTTTACGCAAATCAATAAACACACCCACTGTGTTGAGTTTTTGGTCAACTGCAGCTGCAACATGATTAATACTTTTAAAGGAAACAGGAACTGTGGGTGGATAGAAGTGGAGGAAGAAAGTCTGAGACTGTGGGCCCCTTAGTGAGTCACCTCCCCTTAGTTTACTTGCTTAACTTTGCTCAAGTCATGGATGCCTATGGGATCATGATTATGTTATCTGATTCTACTGACAGTCAACAGCTGAGTCAGGATAGCCTAATATTGCTTTTTGACATAACTTCAGATTTCACCAAATACTAAAAGGTTCTTAAAGGTACTAAAAGGTAAAAACTTCTGTATCTCTGAACTCTCTCTTTCACCAAATCAGACTATTCTATGTGATCTCCTTTTGATAATTGATGTAATAACTAATGTGATAATGTTTTTGAAAACCTATGGGCTAGAACATGCAGCGAAAGCAGACGTGTGTGTGGTATATCTTACATCGCAGTTCCTCTCAGCATTTCTCTTCCAGTGTTTCTTTTCTTTCTTCTTGCTTGCCGTGGACATGATGTGAGCGTGAGTCTTCACCCTGGGATTCAGGGCAAGGACACTCTGTACGAAATTAGGTGAAATAGATCATTACATCAGTAAAAAACTCTGGTAGACACAGACTCTGTTAAGTATTTATGGGTTAGCTAATCCTGAAAACTGATTTGAATAGTTCCAGAAAAGGTTTTTGTTGACCTAATAAATGTGTTACTTACGGAAGCCAAGTGGTTGCAATGTGTATTTCTTGTATTCCCATTATCTCAAGATCACAAGCTAATTATGTCGTTACCTCAGGATATCCCAGTCATTTTCTTGTAATGCGACTTACATTTGAGGAACAACATACAAGGATCAACAAAGCATCAAAAAAGAAACAATAAAGTAAGAGATCTACGAGTAACAATAAATACTGGTGAGAGTTATTAGCGCGTACGGCATCAATGGGGTAAAGGGAAGAAGTAAGAGTTAACGAGTAGTGCAATCAATGAAAAGATAATAGTAAGGAGGTAGAAGAACAAGATTAGAGGAAGTTCGTGATAGGGGTTAGGTTTTAGAGGTGTTATAAGAGGAAGATTTCTCTTAAGAGTTTTCAGGAGCTTCTTGAAGTTAGAGAGGGCGTGTCGTAGCTCGTTAGATTGTTTTGTATGTACGGATGGTAGAGCCAGGCGGCGTTTGTTGGAGGAGCGCAGTGGCCCAGAAGAGACGTAAGCTTGTATTTCTCACATGTTTCTCTAGATAATAACAAATTTACCTAATTTTCACAAGAAAATGACTTTGTAAAAACGCCATAATTAGCAGTGATCACATCACAAGCATTCCCAAGTGTTTTCAACTCCCGTAGTTACTCCCAGTGGTATTAGTGTTATATTATATATCCAAATTTAGTTACTAATAGTTGCTGTTATAAAAATGTCTAAATGTCACTTTTATTGATAAATCGAGACAAAAAATGTTTGTTTGTTTGTTTGTATGGGTAAATATGTGGATTGGCACATAACTTATTTTTAAAGAAACCTGTCTTTTCAATTTAGCATTTCCCTAACTAATGTTTTTATTGCTTTTATTGATCTTAATATTTCTCTTTTGTGTGCCTTATATTTAATTTATCTTTTTACTTTTATATAAATTTTATTTTTAAAATGTATTTATTTACTACTGTAAATGCTTTTTGACACATGGTTATGCTGGTATTTTAACACAACGTCAAGCAGCATTGCTATTTTGCATGAAAGGCGCTGTACAAATGAAGTCGGACTGACCGACTGATTGATTTCCTGGATGAGCCCTGTCTTTGT
>NC_060155.1:27507795-27512747 GCF_021292245.1 Micropterus dolomieu
CTGAAAACTGATTTGAATAGTTCCAGAAAAGGTTTTTGTTGACCTAATAAATGTGTTACTTACGGAAGCCAAGTGGTTGCAATGTGTATTTCTTGTATTCCCATTATCTCAAGATCACAAGCTAATTATGTCGTTACCTCAGGATATCCCAGTCATTTTCTTGTAATGCGACTTACATTTGAGGAACAACATACAAGGATCAACAAAGCATCAAAAAAGAAACAATAAAGTAAGAGATTTTTAGGTTTTAGAGGTGTTATAAGAGGAAGATTTCTCTTAAGAGTTTTCAGGAGCTTCTTGAAGTTAGAGAGGGCGTGTCGTAGCTCGTTAGATTGTTTTGTATGTACGGATGGTAGAGCCAGGCGGCGTTTGTTGGAGGAGCGCAGTGGCCCAGAAGAGACGTAAGCTTGTATTTCTCACATGTTTCTCTAGATAATAACAAATTTACCTAATTTTCACAAGAAAATGACTTTGTAAAAACGCCATAATTAGCAGTGATCACATCACAAGCATTCCCAAGTGTTTTCAACTCCCGTAGTTACTCCCAGTGGTATTAGTGTTATATTATATATCCAAATTTAGTTACTAATAGTTGCTGTTATAAAAATGTCTAAATGTCACTTTTATTGATAAATCGAGACAAAAAATGTTTGTTTGTTTGTTTGTATGGGTAAATATGTGGATTGGCACATAACTTATTTTTAAAGAAACCTGTCTTTTCAATTTAGCATTTCCCTAACTAATGTTTTTATTGCTTTTATTGATCTTAATATTTCTCTTTTGTGTGCCTTATATTTAATTTATCTTTTTACTTTTATATAAATTTTATTTTTAAAATGTATTTATTTACTACTGTAAATGCTTTTTGACACATGGTTATGCTGGTATTTTAACACAACGTCAAGCAGCATTGCTATTTTGCATGAAAGGCGCTGTACAAATGAAGTCGGACTGACCGACTGATTGATTTCCTGGATGAGCCCTGTCTTTGTAGGCATCACTTGAACAAAAATGTTTTCACATTTCAAACATACAATCTTAAGAATTTTCTGTTAATGTTCTTTTATTGTCTTTATTTAACATTCCAAAATCAAGTATTGACTATATATATATAAATATATATAGTCAATACTTGATTTTGGAATGTATATATATATACTATGTATTTGTGTCCACCTGTTACTCATGAACTGTTGCTGTTATCTGTCCTTATACAGTAGAACACAAACACACAGATCTGCTGACAGAAACACTTCTAGGAAGTTTGCTTCTTTGGATCGTCGAGGTCAAGATGATAAGATAACAAGCTGCCAGGTCAGTGCACTGAGATTATGTGACCCGTAGTACGGGTATACATAAGCGTGGAAATGAAGCGATTAATAATCTCCTATACTGACATCCTGTTACAAGTTAGTAAAACAAGATGCTCTCTGATTTTATGGATTCTCTGTTTTTCCTGTATGGACTAAGCTGCTTGTCTAATTATTTAGGTTTTGATTCCAGGTGTGAAATAATTACAAACCTGAGTATATATTATCATATGTTAATGTGGAGATTTTTCACATTAAAACAACCAGACAGAACTTCTAGTTAAAGTGGCCATATCATGCTTTTGGGGGTTTTCCCTTTTACTTTACTGTGTTCCTCTAGTGAGCTGTTTTTGTGTATGTAAAGGTCTGCAAAGTTACAAAGCCCAAAGTACATGTCTTAGAGAGTTAGGTCCAGACCTGGCTATAACAACTCATTTGTATTATTATTGTTTTTTTTTATTTACCTGTTTATTTGACAGGGACATGCCTGAGACATTGCTTCATAAAGTAGACGCCCATGCATACAGGTTTCTAGCAGTGACGTCACTGGTTAGGCTAACAGTTAAAACAATAATTACAGAGTGTTGAGATTGAAATATTACAACCATTAAAATACACCCAGTGCATTCAATAAGAGAGAGAACATAACAGTAAAATAATAAAGTGTGCACATACAGTATCTCACAAAAGTGAGTACACCCCTCACATTTATGTAAATATTTGATTATATCTTTTCATGTGACAACACTGAAGAAATGACACTTTGCTGCAATGTAAAGTAGTGAGTGTGCAGCTTGTGTAACAGTGTAAATTTGCTGTCCCCTCAATATTAAACATCAACGAGAAAATCTAACACACCTGCTCCCCATTCACACCTGAGACCTTGTAACACTAACGAGTCACATGACATCGGGGAGGGAAAATGGTTAATTGGGCCAAATTTGGACATTTTCACTTAGGGGTGTCCGCACTTTTGCTGCCAGCGGTTTAGACATTAACGGCTGTGTGATGTGTTATTCTGAGGTTTCAGTTTCAGCCATTGCTTTATATGTGTGTCATTGTTTTAATTTCAGATGGTAATAATGTATTCCTCTTCGTGTAAATGACGACTGACCAAATGTTCTACATTTTGCTGATATAGAGTTTCAACTTATTACCAATTGACAGAGTATTTCTGATGCAAGGTGGTTAGTTTTAGAAATGGACAGTTTACAAAACTGTCAAAACTCAAATTATTATGCTTCTGTAGGATGAGGCAGTGGTGCCAATTTACAGATTTCAGATCCATTCCTGTCCCGTCTGTCTATGTAATGAGCTAAAAGGGTGTAAATGTTGTTTGGTTTGTCTGACCCTTAAACAGTTATAAAGCCTTTTCTTAGATTTCTTTCTAATAGTGCCTGCCATGGTTACTGTAGGTACAGCTGTGTTTCCAGCTGACCGGGAAGCCTCAGGAATCTGGTATTTGTAAAGGGTGTAACTTTTCCAACATTGGCTCTAAGAGGTTGACCAATCAGAGCAGACTGGGCTTTTCAGGGAGCTACAACGGAGCGTTTCAGACAGAGGGTGACTAGAGGTGCTGTAGCCATGTACAGTATGAGAAAAACAATGTTTTGTTTTCAGCATTAAAGCATGTAAACACATTCTAGTAGGACCCCCACATAAAAGTATGAACCTGAAAATGAGCCTAATCTTGCCTTTTTAATTGTTAACTTTAAAGGCTCCTGTTCTACCCTACTGGTTTTTAAAACAGTTCTCAACAGCTTCTCAACATCATCAGTCTGCTCCCAAAATTAAAATTTTATGTTTTCACAGTACATTTCCAATAGTTAAATATAAGTTTCCTTTATACTGTCAATCCATTTAGGGGGGAGTTTGTGATATTTTGTTAAGTTATTATATTATCTGGCACTTATTAAGGTATCATTTGCTTCATGCATACAGAATTTCAAAATGTATAGAGTTAAATAAAGACATTTATGACATCCATTGAAACTATTGCCATATCTCTACTCAAGCACACCAGTACCGCCACTCTGACCATGTGCCACTTATCTATAGGCTGTACAACAAAACACATGGCTTGTTGCATAAGACCGTGTTAGGATTACATAACATGGCTTTTTAAAATTAATTTTAAGCCTTACTGCTGTGACAGAATAGCACAAAATCAGAGTAGGATTTATTTTATTTTAATTGAAATGTATCAGAAACTAGAACTCAAACAACACCAAGTCTAATGGCCTTTAAAGCAGCAACAGCCTTTCATGAGCTTCAAAGATGAGTCAGTTTTTGGTGTTCCACCTGTCATGCAGTTATTGATATGTGGCTGTAGATGCACTCTATTTGTGCGCATCATTTCATTGTATCAGTGTGGTCACTGACAGGAAGTGGCTATTCACTATTCAAGCTTCTGCCTCTCTTGATATACTGCACATTATTCAAGCTTCTGCCTCTCTTGATATACTGCACATTATTCAAGCTTCTGCCTCTCTTGAGCCTTTGATATACTGCACATTACTTAGTTTTAAAGCATCACGCACGACATCTGGAATTATTTTTTCTAATTTTGGAAACTTCCTTCCAGAACCACAGGTTATATGAAATTAATGTATAATGTATAAAATGTGTAATTCATGTATAATAGTAGTCAAATGTCCCTTTAAAACGCTAAATTCTTAAATTCCTCTTTCGCATTTTTCTCCCCCTTTAGAAAGCCTTACATTACTAGTAAGTAAGTAGTCTGACTTACTACTGTTCCAGGATTACAGATGGGCCGAACTATTTGTGAAAATTTTTGCTTTTCTTTAGGCTGAGGTCACATTTTTGCTGTTAAAATGTAATTATTGGAAACCGGTCCAGCACGGGTTCAGTCATGTGTACAGCAGCTCCTTGTGAGGCCTCAGATTAGTGTTCTGTTTAAAAAGGTGGAGGCCAATCCCCGACCTAAACAAATCAAATCCTATTTGTACTGGTAAACATTACTAATATACTACTCTAACATTCCTCTAAGGATTTTATGTGTTATTTATAGTGACTTTGTTCTTCTGTGGTATTTTCAAACAGGTGCATACACCACAGATTTGAAAGCTCATGTAACAACAAAAACCCTGACAGAGAAGTTTGCAACCAAACATGATCATATGAGGTTTGTGTTCCTGCAAAAAAGAAGGGGAAGACTTGTGCTTAGAATTACAGGGCATGACCTTCAGTCAGTGATCACCAGGAGCACAACCATCCTTCTTTTAAGTGCTTATTCCAACATAACTAACATTACTTTGATTCTATAACACGGTGTGCACTCTCAATATTATCAAGATTAATATTAGCATCGCTTTTTACTATGAGTTGGAGGTGGATTTAACCTCCACACAAGGTTATTCGCCACATGAAGAGATACACAGGTTGTCAAACAGGACAGTAAATACAGAATCCTAAAGCAGAGGGAAAAGGGAAAAACAAGAAACAGATGTGCACACAATAATTTACCTCAATGTCTGGAAGATCTCTGCTCAACATGATGTCTGGTTTGAGGAAGAAACTTCTGTTGGTTCTTGTAGGTTTCTGGATTAGAGGTCCGAAACACTGTCCGGGACTGCTCTGCTCCCAAGTGGAAGTTTCTGAGAGCTGACGGTCCTTATCAGG
>NC_060155.1:27512847-27533678 GCF_021292245.1 Micropterus dolomieu
TTAGGGGGGAGTTTGTGATATTTTGTTAAGTTATTATATTATCTGGCACTTATTAAGGTATCATTTGCTTCATGCATACAGAATTTCAAAATGTATAGAGTTAAATAAAGACATTTATGACATCCATTGAAACTATTGCCATATCTCTACTCAAGCACACCAGTACCGCCACTCTGACCATGTGCCACTTATCTATAGGCTGTACAACAAAACACATGGCTTGTTGCATAAGACCGTGTTAGGATTACATAACATGGCTTTTTAAAATTAATTTTAAGCCTTACTGCTGTGACAGAATAGCACAAAATCAGAGTAGGATTTATTTTATTTTAATTGAAATGTATCAGAAACTAGAACTCAAACAACACCAAGTCTAATGGCCTTTAAAGCAGCAACAGCCTTTCATGAGCTTCAAAGATGAGTCAGTTTTTGGTGTTCCACCTGTCATGCAGTTATTGATATGTGGCTGTAGATGCACTCTATTTGTGCGCATCATTTCATTGTATCAGTGTGGTCACTGACAGGAAGTGGCTATTCACTATTCAAGCTTCTGCCTCTCTTGATATACTGCACATTATTCAAGCTTCTGCCTCTCTTGATATACTGCACATTATTTAGTTTTAAAGCATCACACACGACATCTGGAATTATTTTTTCTAATTTTGGAAAGTTCCTTCCAGAACCACAGGATATATGAAATTAATGTATAATGTATAAAATGTGTAATTCATGTATAATAGTAGTCAAATGTCCCTTTAAAACGCTAAATTCTTAAATTCCTCTTTTGCATTTTTCTCCCCCTTTAGAAAAGTAGTGACTTACTACTGTTCCAGGATTACAGATGGGCCTAACTATTTGTGAAAATGTTTGCTTTTCTTTAGGCTGAGGTCACATTTTTGCTGTTAAAATGTACAACATAACTAACATTACTTTGATTCTATAACACGGTGTGCACTCTCAATATTATCAAGATTAATATTAGCATCGCTTTTTACTATGAGTTGGAGGTGGATTTAACCTCCACACAAGGTTATTCGCCACATGAAGAGATACACAGGTTGTCAAACAGGACAGTAAATACAGAATCCTAAAGCGGAGGGAAAAGGGAAAAACAAGAAACAGATGTGCACACAATAATTTACCTCAATGTCTGGAAGATCTCTGCTCAACATGATGTCTGGTTTGAGGAAGAAACTTCTCTTGGTTCTTGTAGGTTTCTGGATTAGAGGTCCGAAACACTGTCCGGGACTGCTCTGCTCCCAAGTGGAAGTTTCTGAGAGCTGACGGTCCTTATCAGGCCCACTCCTCTCTGGTAGACAACGGGTTGACTCGTGAAAGCCACCGAACCTTGTTTTTTTCTCCGGCTAAGCTGTTGATAAGGCAGACAGACAGACAGAGCTGATATCGCTCTCCGAGGGTCGAAGTTCTGGGCAGCGGGCAGGTTTCTGGGTGCATTGCACCTGAGCTCGGGTAAACTATAAACTGGACATGGTAAAGTCCAAACTCCAAGTCTGGCGAGGGGAGTGCAGCCCAGCATACATTTTTCTTTCATGTGCACACGTGTGTTTAACTCCTTCCTGCAAGGATCCTCCTCCACTTTTCCTTTTATGTAGGCACATCACTCTCCTCACAGAACAAACAGCAGCTATCTGAAGCCAGATGTGTTAAATCAGGACGGGACAGTTCATGGTGCACATATTTTAAACCATTTGTAAGATAAACCCTGTTTAAGGACAAGCACTTAAAGTCTATAAGGTTGTTTCTTTGCAAGTCAAACTTCGGTCAAATACCAGAGCCAGGAGGAGTGGCATATCTAGAGAGAAAACATGGTCTGGAAGGCATTGAGGCAGTTTTTACCTTTTGTCTTCAGATAAGTCTCCTTCTGTCTCATCTTTCTTACTCGCCCTCATATCATGATCTCTTTCCCTTGGCAGTTTGTCGTCCTCTCGTCTCTCCACTCAGCGTCTGTGGCCTCTTATTTCTGTTCCCCTCTTTCACGCCTCTTCCTCTGTTCCTCCTACGCTGTCTTCTGTCCTAACTTTCACTTTCTATGAGCAGGTCAACCCAGCTGCTCTGACCTAGAGTAGTCAAGATGTAAAAGCATATATGGGTTAAAATCTGTTTGATATTGTAGGATCAGCTATAATCAATAGCTGGGTACAGACTGTGTTTATGTGCTCACATAAACAGACTGATGCTAATTTTAAGAGGTAGTATTATGCTCATTTTCAGGTTTGAAATCTTATTTAGGGGTTGTACCAGAACAGGTTTACGTGGTTTAATTATAAAAAACACCATATTTTTGCCGTTTTCAGTCAGTTCAGAGATGGGAACTCCCTTTGGGCTGGACTTTGGGCTTTTTCAGTTTGTAAACCTATTACATGCACAGAAAAGGTATATAACTCAATAAAGGAGAGGGGGAAAAGCCAAAATGCAGAATACCACCTCTTTAAATCATTTATATGCTAATCAAATACTGATAATTGATCTTCAGCAAAGGACAGACTCTGTAGTTTGAAGATTTTATGGCGTCCTGGAGTACACCTTTATCTCACTGCAACAATAACTTAAGCCACCTGAGGTCAGCAAAAACAAGAAGTGTTAAGTTACTCGACGTCCCCAACAGACCTTTACTAAATAAACTGACAAGCTCCTATCTTGTAAAAAATTCAAGACTTAGGCAAGATAAAAAATCTTGAACTTTTACCAACATGTTTATTCTCAACAGAAATAGACACCAGTTAGAATACAAAAGTTTCACCGGAGAGGGTCAGAGATCGATGCAAAATAGTCCCACTGTTTTACCAGAACAGAGACCCGAGTTGACATGAAACCATGTAACAACTGACTGTCACCTTCTTTTGGACCTCCTTTTATAGCTCTGTTTCTAAGCATTACATAATCTCTTGGCTTTCTTTCCTACTGCACCTGGATCTGGGAGAGTCGCAGACATGTGGCTGTCTCTCTTTTCTCATCATTTTCTGACCTTTCAGCATTTGGTGGATTTTTAATCACTTTTATTTCACTATGATTGTTTTGTCTCTCTTCTCTCGGTTTTCCAGCCTTTCAGGATTTGTGGAATAAGCTGGTGTCTTTTGTGCTGTCCTATTTCTTACTGTGCACTGTCTTACTATGCTCCCTCACTCTGCTGTGTACCAGCAGCACACATATTTGCTTACACAGACAGAGCCACACCAGTTTGCCCTGTGTATCTAGTTGTGTCATCTTCCATTATTCTGTCATTTAATGTAGACTATTCTGTTTTGGCTGAAGATTCTGTTGTATTGTCTATCAGACAAGAGCATTTTAACACAACATAGCCTTCGGGCTGCGTTGTTCACATGTGAATGGTGTATTTTTTTTATTTTTTAAATCCTATATGTTTACGTGCATTGTCACAAAGAACTCACATCTGAAAGAAAAGTCCCCCATCGTGCAGCAAAGGGTGTTACACACCTTCAACAAGCCCATGTGACACCAAAATGTGTGACCTATCAGATTCTGTGACCCAGATGGCAAGTTAAGCGCCAGAGGCTTTGTGGACGATGTGAAGCGGCTACAGTTTGGTTGGATTTAGGCACCAAAAGTACTTGGTTGGGTTTAGGTACTAAAAGTACTTGGTTGGATTTAGGCACCAAAAGTACTTGGTTGGATTTAGGTACTAAAAGTACTTGGTTGGATTTAGGCACCAAAAGTACTTGGTTGGATTTAGGTACTAAAAGTACTTGATTGGATTTAGGCCTCAAAAGTACTTGGTTGGATTTAGGCACTAAAAGTACTTGGTTGGTTTAGGTACTAAAAGTACTTGGTTGGGTTAAGGTACTAAAAGTACTTGGTTGGGTTAAGGTACTAAAAGTACTTGGTTGGGTTAAGGTACTAAAAGTACTTGGTTGGGTTTAGGTACTAAAAGTACTTGGTTGGGTTTAGGTACTAAAAGTACTTGGTTGGGTTAAGGCCTCAAAAGTACTTGGTTGGATTTAGGTACTAAAAGTACTTGGTTGGGTTAAGGCCTCAAAAGTACTTGGTTGGATTTAGGTACTAAAAGTACTTGGTTGGGTTTAGGTACTAAAAGTACTTGGTTGGATTTAGGTACTAAAAGTACTTGGTTGGGTTTAGGTACTAAAAGTACTTGGTTGGGTTTAGGTACTAAAAGTACTTGGTTGTGTTTAGGCACTAAAAGTACTTGGTTGGGTTTAGGCACTAAAAGTACTTGGTTGGGTTTAGGTACTAAAAGTACTTGGTTGGATTTAGGTACTAAAAGTACTTGGTTGGGTTTAGGTACTAAAAGTACTTGGTTGGGTTAAGGCCTCAAAAGTACTTGGTTGGGTTAAGGCCTCAAAAGTACTTGGTTGGGTTTAGGTACTAAAAGTACTTGGTTGGGTTTAGGTACTAAAAGTACTTGGTTGGGTTTAGGTACTAAAAGTACTTGGTTGGATTTAGGTACTAAAAGTACTTGGTTGGATTTAGGTACTAAAAGTACTTGGTTGGGTTTAGGCACCAAAAGTACTTGGTTGGGTTTAGGCACTAAAAGTACTTGGTTGGGTTTAGGCCCTAAAAGTACTTGGTTGGGTTTAGGCCTCAAAAGTACTTGGTTGGGTTTAGGTACTAAAAGTACTTGGTTGGGTTAAGGCCTCAAAAGTACTTGGTTGGGTTTAGGTACTAAAAGTACTTGGTTGGGTTTAGGTACTAAAAGTACTTGGTTGGGTTAAGGCCTCAAAAGTACTTGGTTGGGTTAGGAAAACATCATTTGGGTGTCGTCACAGATTTTGGTGTTACATCGGCATCGGTTCTCACTCTGCATTGGAGGGTTTAACCACCTACTACATTACATTTACATTTATTCATTTAGCTGACGCTTTTATCCAAAGCGACTTACAATTGCTATACATGTCAGAGACGCCTCTGGAGTAACTAGGGGTTAAGTGTCTTGCTCAGTGGTCCACAATGTTGGATGTCTCCCACACCAAAGTTACTGATTATATGCATGTCGACCGGTTAACCCTACAGCTGCGCACATCGGCCTCACGGCCTAGCAGGCAGGGTTAACCTCCTTCGTGTTGCCACTCCACTAGATGGCCTTGTTACAAAACAACTACGTTTCTAGAACTGTGGTCCCAGGATTGCGGATTCTGGGGTCCTGAAACTGCAGCCTCCGGTACTGCAGCTACATAATATTGGGGGAACGCGCAAACTGAGTGGAAGTATGAAGGGAGAGGGAGTAGCAGGTACTTTCGGAAAAGGCCTTGGCAGGACACTGGGCCAAGATAAATCAGATTTGTGGCTCGAGACATTTACATTAGAGGACCCGCTGGTCTCGATAGCAGTATCGATAAGCTCGGACCTTAACTTATTAACATTATGATGTTGAACAGGGTCAGATTATTGAATCTAGTTTGTCATATAATGGTGACATTCATTACTGACTTAGTTTGACTTCATTTTTGCACAGAAAAGCTTTTATTTTTTCCGCCAGGTGCAGGAAAAGCTCTGTCGCTCCGTTCTATTGTAGAGAGCAGTCCTGTGCCTACAGTTTTTGCCAAAGTAGGCATTATTAATTAGAGATTTTCTTTTAATTTCTTTCCCAGCTTTGCATAAAAATATTGATATCATGATATAACGGGCAAAGGTCAGGAACATTGTTTTCAGTCGGTCAAATCAATGATCCTAAAAGTTTTCACTACTGCACTTTGTGATTAAAGCAACAGACACTTTGTAGAAATGGCAAAAACACTTTATTTGGTGTGTGTGTGTGTGTGTGTGTGTGTTAAACGTCACTGAGATACAGCATCGAGGCAGCAGTGGCAAGCATGGCGACAGCAGCGGCCATTGCAACACCTAAAAAACACAGAGGAAACTGAGGGCAGCGCTTCACAAATACAATCACACATCATGCTTTTAATGTTGTAATGTCAAGAAGTCGATTGGTAACAAATTAAAAAGCGTGACTGGTATATCATAGTAGATTTATTATTTTAGCACAGTACTTATTGCCAGATAAGGCCCTAACACTAACACACACTGTGAGAAAAGTGTACAGAGTCTGCAGAATGATTTGCTTTACTCGACTCTTATAGTGAGGAGAATCTTTCTAAAACTAAGTGTAGGCGTTTGAGAGGAAAGTGTTTTACCAATGTAGCTGTTCCTCTTGGGCTCCAGCGCTTCAACAGTTCCCACAATGGGCTCTGAAAACAAAAAAAAAAACCACACAATTTCATAATAATTTACCAACAAAAATAACCTGGAAATCAGACATATTTACATTTACATTGACTGTAATAACTGTCTGGAGGCATCTTTAATATTCTTCTACAAATTACACAAATTTTCAAAGACAGTAGGCAAAACAAATAGGGTTCATATAGATGAAAGATAATAGCTAAATTTAACTATGGTTTTTAAAATGTGACTGACCATTAGCGGTTCACAGCTGATGCCATTACCAGTCTCAATGTAAACCTCACCTCTGGTTCCCACTGCCCCTGGGGCGAGTTCATTCTCAAAATGTCTGCGACGTTTTTCGATCGAACCAACATGTTTCCTTGAAATGTTGTGCAACGTTCTGCAACGGGCTTCGAGGTATGCTTTATCCCGTTTGGTGTGCGTGTCACAGGTGTTTAACAGGATGTGTGATCTCTTGCTGAGGATTGGCTGAATCAAGTCCTGCCTACTTTGATCCCGCGTTTGTGGCTTGGTGGGAAGACTCTGGAGGACAGTTCTTGTAGTACTGTGCACATTAGAAGGGTTTTTACCTCTCGGTCAGTGTCACACTGCCTTTTATCACTGGAAAGCAGTTTTCCCGAATTTTAACAGGACGGTTTGGACAGAATTTAATCTTTTTTTGTGCCCAACAAAGTGAAGGAAATTCAGATAAAAAATTTACACAGATATTATCCTTACAATGAATTTATTCAAGTTTAGATCTGATGTGTCCTTTTTATGAGTCAGAGATCGTTTTCTCATTTATTTTACGAGTGTACTTTTCCATATGATTTTTGGTTACAAATCGTATTATTAATATGGGAATCTCATAATATCTTGGTCCCTTTATCTGAAAGTATGGTCTTATTTTTGAATGTGGAATCTATAAACTGTGAAACTGCTGATCTGGTTAAGTAAACATCAATAATATTAAATTGCAAAAAGCAAATTGTATGCAGTATATTATATATATATATGCTTTAAAGACATCCAATATTTTGAAACATATTATAGACAGAATTTAGCTGCCATCTATTTATTTTTATTTATCCTGTTTGTTTCTCATGTGTTTGTTTTGTTTTCTTAGGTTAGGCTAAAAGCTAAATGTGTATATTCCCTGCGGTCCCTTGACCAGTGAGATCTGTCTAGGAAACGGTGCTAGGATTTTAGTTTCACACACTGATGCCGACGTGACACCTTCTATCAGAATGTGATCTGAATTAAAACAGTTTTGGTGAGAAAATCCTACTTTATAAACTGAAATCGTGAACCACATGGCAGATACTGTGCACACACACGCTCTTTCCCTACCTGCTGCAACATCTCTCTCTATAATTTCAGCAGGCGTTTCCTGCCTGGTATCCAAGTCTTCCTCGGCTGCGTCAATGTCCAACATCTCCTTCAGCCTGTCGGTCACCTCGGACAGGCCCTCGTCACTGAACTGGTAGTCACACACACACACTGGCCCGTTCGCTTTTAGCGGACAGAAGATACGACGAGGGAGAGAGAATTGCTCTAAAAAGGGAGATATGGAGAGTCAGAGTCACAGTGAGAGGAGAAGAAGACATGCTTTGTTAATCTTGCAAGGGGAAATTCAATGTTTTTTTTAATTAGTAACCTAGAAGCTCACAGTGTTTACATCTTATTTTATTTTTGTGTTAAAATCATTGGATCCTTTTTTCTCTGTGTGTTGAAGGCTTCGTTTTAGCTACCGAGTGAGGCATCTCACTTCTATTCGATCTTTTTTGGGTGTTGCACATGCAAAGTACCTAGGTAAGGACAACTAGCCAATCAGAAGCAGAGTAGGGCGGGTCCTGACAAGCCAGTAACCAGGTCGTTCAGCCGTACGAGATCCCTAACCAGCTAAGCAACCTAAACTGGAGTTTTAGAGTGGTAAGTTATTTATTTGGAACACATTTATCTTCCTTACATATCATTTTAACTACATCACAGTAACAACTTTATGTCCATTGTCTGCCTGGAGGGTTTCTAACGTTCAGTAGGGAGGGTGGAGGTGAGTGGAAGCAGCGTGCAGACGTCAGCTCAGTGGGTTTCTCTTTTTGGGGGCTAGCCGCTAGGCGAGCATTATGATGCGTGTTACAAAGTGACACAGACAGTTTACAGAAGTAAAGGCTGGACTAGAATCCAGCTCCAGACGGAGTCGCTGTTCCATATATGGTCATGTGCTCCCACAATATGGGCAGGGCAACGCTCAGTCTGCCTGTTCCGCCCAGCAACAACAGCCTGGTAACATGTCTCAGGTCTTGGCCAATCAGAAGACAGTAGGCTTTGAGAGGGGGGGCCTTAAAGAGACAGGAGCATCTACAGCTTGTTTCAGATAGAGGCTGACATGAAGGCCTACATGAAGAGTCAGTATTAGAAATATAAATTTTTTTTTGAACTTTGAATTATGCAAAGCTGCCGTACAGGAGTCACAGAACTACAATATAGGACTCGAAAAGCAGTATCTTTGCTGGGATTGGTTGATCAAACTCTGGTTAGCCTTCTGTGTGTGTACCTGTCTGTTGCTTGTTTCTGCTGCTGCCCTTGCTCTCCTCCTCCGATATCTGCAGCTCCTCCAACAGCATCTGAACCCTTGTGGCCACCGTAGAAACCACATCCCTCTTCAGCAGCTGCCCACATTGAAGATTTTATTACAAAATGGTGGATCCTTCATTCGGGTTTTAATTTGTGAACGTCTACTGAATTAAAGCATTACCTTCTCGGCCAGTTTGGCCTTTGGTTTGTTGCTGTGAATGTAAGCTCTGCTGTGGATCGCGTCTCTGACTGACACGCTGCCTCCACACTGCCGGACCACATCTGTTGACCTCTGGTCGTCCTAACACACAGGGAATCACGGTCCTCTTTTATGAACAGCATGTACAACAATTCATTAAGCCATGATCAATGATTTTACCAAACCCTGAAGTAGCATTCACAAAGGAGTCACTGGCAATACATACACACCGATCAGCCATAACATTATGACCACTCACAGTTGAAGTGAATAACACCGATTATTTCTTGTTTCTAAGATGTTGCCTGTCCGTTGGTGGGAGATATTAGGCAGCAGGTGAACACTGTGACCTCATAGCTGATGTGCTAGAAGCAGGAAAAAAATAGGCAAGTGTAAGGATATGAAAAAAAAAAAAAAGGGCCAAACTGTGATGTCTAGACACCTGGCCATAGCATCTCCAAAACTGCAGCTCCTGTGGAGAGTTACAGGTGTTGTGCAGAGTTTTTGCATGCCCGCCAACAATTGCATGCACCTTGCATATATGCTGAGAAAAGATGCAAATCTCGGCAGGTAGCCTACATCATCTGTTCTGCCCAATTATGCATCCACCTCTTCCTTTTCAGACACACTGATCAAACGCGGTTATCACCCCATATTGTTGCTGAATCTCAAGGAATGCTACTTCTACTAAGTGTAATAAAATATAGACGACTCTCAATATTCATAAAATATATTTTTTGAATCATTTATCACCACTGAACAGCCACCCATAAACAGTTACCTACTTGGAGGTGCATGCAATTCTCCGCGGGAATGCACAACACTGGCCTGCATTGATCAGTACCAACCAAAAGTGGTCCAAGGAAGGAAAAGCAGTGATCCGGCGACAGGGTCATGGCCGGCCAAGGCTCACGATGCATGTGGGGAGTGAAGCCTGGCCCGTGTGGTCCGATCCAACAGACAAGCCACTGAAGGTTAAATTGTGGCTCAGGGCTGTTTCAGCAGCAAAAAGGGAGGCCTACATTATGACCAGCAGGTGGTCATAATCTCATGGCGGATCGGTGTATACATATAGTGCTTATACAGTATACAACATTCAATGCAATTCATTTTTAGTGAAAATTGGAAAACTTGAGGTTTTTACCACAAAAATTACATTTTCAAAAGTGGTGGACAACAAAACTATTCCTTATTGTGACATGTAGTTGTTAAGCCAAACGTGTGTGTTTTGTAAGTGTGTTTGTCTCTTACCGGAGTGATGAGCAGCTGAGCTGTGTACGACTGTCTCACATTCCTCCTCTACAGAGAAACATCAGAGTAACACAGTGGGAAAAATTACTCCTGTCTCTCCAGAGAATCAGATAAGAGAATCATTTTTGGGGAGTGTTTTTGTTATATTTATATTTATCCATATTTGTATAGCATGACGAAGCCACGATGGGCATCCAAACTACTTATGATATCACAAATCCTGCTCGAACCCACACGTCTTAAACAGAGAAACGTTCCCTCCTCGGCAGATGAAAGTGAAATCACCACAAAGTGCCCTTGAGCAAGGCTCTAAAAATATAGGTTTGTTAGCGACTCGCGTTTAGGTAAATACAGGTTTTATAGATTTCCTTTCTGAACTGTTTTTTTGAGTGTTGGTTAGATTTGTATAACCTGTCCGGCTGAGAGCTCTGCGTCCTCCGGCAGCTTTTTCCCGTCGATCAAACAAACTCCACTTTGAATCTGGTGCGCCCACACTCTTAGTCCCTCCTGAAACAAAGCATGACCTGAGAACAGTTCCACTGAAGCACACACTGCTTATTTGTGTGTGAGTGTGTGGGGTGTGTAAACGCACTAACCTTAAGACATTTATCCATGCTTTCTGTATTGGTTCCGTTGTCTGGTATTGGTACCAACAAGTCCACATTTAAACAGCATGACACCACGCTCCAGGAGGAAGACACACCTGACTGGTACTTCCAGTCAGCAGGCTTGGCCATGCTCTGGAACGGCATATCAAACACAACCTCCTCAGTTCAAAACCATTTATATTGCAAATTTTAGGAATTAAATGTAAAGGTTTGAGTACGTGTAACGACTGCAGATGGAACTTGTTGATTTGTGAGGAATGAAAGCTGCAAACTAACCTTGGGATCTTTGATGTCAAAGGTTCTGCAGACAGTTCTGATATGTGGGGGTTAAAGAACATCCACACACGGTATCTGGTGGCTTCCTGATCCAGTGAGAAGGCTGGGTAAAAAAGGATACTTCCTGGTTTTGGGGTTGACGTGCAGTGCGACGCAGTCTGTGGCGTCGTCATCTGCAGGGATCCACAGATGCTCTGAGGAGATCAGGTTCTCCACTGCAAAAACCAGCTACACAAACACACACAAGGATCAGATTAATCTAACACACTCACAGGTACATGAACGTAACCCAAAGCAGATGTGAAAATGTCCTTCCAGAGCATCCTTTCCAGATCATTACTGTACATAAAGCATTTATTTCACTTTGTTTCAAATGAACGCTATTGTTGCTCTGTGTCTGCTGGATGTGTCGGTAGGTAACACATTTCTTCCTGCCTTACTGAGAGGAGTTTTTCAGTTGCTGCTGTTAACTAAATATTATAAAGAGTACGACCTAGACCTGCTCTATATGAAAAGTGCAATGAGAGAACTTTTGTTCTGAATTGGTGCTATATAAATAAAACGTCATTGTGCATTGTGCTTCCTTATTTGAAACTCTGTATTGTGGTATGCCAGAAGGTTCTGTCCTGAGTCTAGGGCTGCGCGATATTAGAAAAAAACAAAAACAGATGACTTTAATTGCTTTATTCAAAAAGAATTAAGCATCGTAGAATTGTTGGGATGATTTTTGTGGGGGAAAATGCATAGAAAATAAATAAGCTGAACATTTTACTTTTAGTCTGAAGGGCGTTTTGAGTGCATACTATCCTTTCTTAAGCTTTAATACATTAAACATATTTTTAACAATAAAGAAAAAACCTGATCTTTTGTATTTCTTTTTCTTTTCTGTTTCTTTTTCGGCTGGGTTTACAAAACCGCTTAGTGTGACAGACTTGTAGATTAGTCATGGAAAATGAGCACCGTGTGAGTTTTCCTTTTTTGTATCCAGCAGCTAAAAAATTAAGTTTGAGGTTATTTGACTTGCTTGACATTGCATGTCCTGCGATGTGACTGTTGCACATGGGCACATTGTACAAGCTTCCCCATGCACAGAAAATAATTGCTTTAAACGTATCTCCAATCACTGCGATGCGAGTCACTTAACCCCTAGTTGCTCCAGAGGCGTGCGACCTCTGACATGTATAGCAATTGTAAGTCGCTTTGGATAAAAGCTAAATGAATAAATGTAATGTAATGGAAATTTGTGTACTATCGGCTGATAATTTATTAGATCAATGACACATATAGTGTGTTTACATGAATCTCACCTGACGGAGTGTGGTTAGTGTGTCCTTGGCATCAGTATCAGCAATGATGAAGACTCCCAATACAGACAGTCCTCCAGGCAGCATCCTAGACAGCTGAAAACCAGAAGCACGTTTACAGTTTAAAAGCCTGCAGAACCACTTCAGCTGTTTTGCCATTTAACACCATGCCTTTGATTCTATAATTATCATTACATGGAGCTATTTATGTATTTTAACGACTTCTACCCTGTGAAAGTTTTTCTGTTGTTGTTTTTGTTCTGCTCATTATCATTTGTTGACTGTTTAAGGTCCTTGTGTCAGCAAAGCGTGTCCCAGTATGTTCTAAAAAATCTCCCCGCTCTGAATTATTAATACTCAAGACCACACGAGCGCGTATCAGGGTCTCGTTCTTCTTTGCCTACCTGTCGAGCATGCTCAGTCACAAACTCCTTGTCCGGAGAGTTACCAGCTGCTGAAGTAGACCCCTCCCTCTGAGGCGTCCGAGCTGCCGCGACGACAAAATCCCTTTGGGTGGAGCTCTGAAATGTTTAGTGATAAAAATAAATCACTGTTCACTCCACATCCAGTCATGCATGTAATATCATGAAATACAACACTTCAAACAAAACCTAGACCCTTCTTGACAGATACATAAACCAGTTTACAACATCATTTTCTCTACAGCTTGTATGGTGGAAGGTGAAATGGCAGTAAGGGATATCTTGCTTTTTTGATGGCAAACTGTTATATCTGGTCTGATGCTGTATTCTGAGCTGGAAGGAAACCAAACAAGTGAGCAAAATCTGATCTACAGACAGATGTTATTGTTGTGTGACCTTACCTGTCCAATCAGCAGGCCTGTGACTGGACCTGCGTGTTGTTCACATAGTTTGGACAGATATCCTTCCACAGAATCTTCTACTATATAGCCACGCCCCATAACGCCTAACGAGGGAGTGGAAAGACATGGAGAGGTGATACAACATATACATACACAACAACGCCACGGTTTTAATTTAGATCAATATGTCTGCAATGAGAAAGTGTTGGGGGAGGGAGCTGTGGACGATCACGGCTAAACAAGTGACGACTTCACAAAGGTGTCACATTTCATGTTATCTACAAAAATTCAGTTCCAATTTGCAGCTTCCGAAACGGCATTTAAGAGAAAAGTTAAGGTAGAATCAGGTCCAGATCAAAAAACCACAATGCCTAGAGCTGTAAAATCGGACAGAAGCTGATTAATTTGACAGCTCTTGGCAATGTGTTTTTTTAACTGCAGCTGGTCTAATATGGCCTACATGTAAAAAACAACAACAACAACATAAACTAAACAAAATTATAAACACAAAACCTTTGTTTTTGCCCCCATTCATCATGAGCTGAACTCAAAGATCTAAGACTTTCTCTATGTACACAAAAGGCCTATTTCTCTCAAATACTGTTCACAAATCTGTCAAAATCTGTGTTAGTGAGCACTTCTCCTTTGCCGAGAGAATCCATCCACCTCGCAGGTGTGGCATATCAAGATGCTGATCAAACAGCATGGGGATTGCACAGGTGTGCTTTAGGCTGGCCACAATAAAAGGCTACTCCAAAATGTGCAGTTCCATCACACAGCATAACGCCACAGATGTCACAAGTTTTGAGGGAGCGCGCAATTGGCATGCTGACTGCAGGAATGTCCACCAGAGCTGTTGCCTGTGAATTGAATGTTCATTTTTTCTACCATAAGCCATCTCCAAAGGCATTTCAGAGAATTTGGCAGTGCATCCAACCGGCCTCAAAACTGCAGACCACGTGTAACCACACCAGCCCAGGATCTCCACATCCAGCATCTTCACCTCAGCCACCCGGACAGCTCGGTTTGCATAACCAAAGGGTTTTTCCTCAAACTGTCATGGAACCGTCTCAGGGAAGCTCATCTGCATGCTCGTCGTCCTCATCGGGGTCTCGACCTGACTGCAACTTCGCACAGCCATTGAAGAGGAGTTGACCAACGCTCCACAGGCCACAATCAACAGCATGATCAACTCTGTGCGAAGGAGGCAAATGGTGGTCACACCAGATCCTGACTAGTTTCTGGACCCCCACAATACAGTGAAACTGCACACTTTTGCAACAAAAGGGTTGCGTTTATAACTTTGTTCAGTGTATAAATTGTGTTTTTATTTTCATTTTCACAAATACAATAAAGCGGGGTTTTTTTAATTAGCCTCTCTGGAATAATTGACAGCTCTAGGCATAGTGGTTTTTGATCTTGACCTGGTTTAATGCAGTCTAAATACAAAAAACCAACATAAATTTTCGTGTTTTTTGCATTTTCCTAAATACAACAAGACCTTTAAAAACTTAAGCCTCTCTTCGAAAATCTAGTCCAGATTTGACAACTGTAGGTCTAGTTTTTTTTTTTATTATTTGGACCTGATCTAATGCAGTCTACATGCGAATAAAAACATATACATTTTCACTATTGCAATTAAAGGTTTCACAAATGAGACAATTATTAAAGAGACTTTAGCCTCTCTGGGACAATCTTGTCCACATTCGACAGCTCTAGATAGTGGTCTTTGATCTGGACCTGAGCATCCCTTAACTTTCCTCTAACTGCCGAATCAGAAGCTAACTTCAGGGTCATATTTGACGACTTAATTAAAATCAACACGTTGTTAAACCACGTAAAACATATGTACAGTTGAGTGCTAACAGTATCTGCCCCTCTGACTTTAGCTAGCCGATTTTAATTTACTACATTCAGCAAACGTTAGCTGGTCGAAGCTGCTATTTAAAACAGTTCCTCCAGCTTGAACTTAAAGAACATTGTTCACCTACCGAGAGACAGAAGGTAAAATGTGAACCAGGAGGCAGGTAGCTTGCTATTTCATGTTGACAGCAGGCAGCGGTTCGTCAGCACAGCACAAAAAACTCATTTTACAACAATGCTTTGCGCTGTGACGCTATGACGCTGTGACGCTATGGCGTACTTCCGTCGAAAAGTTACCAACAACTAAAAGGATGAATGAGGTTTATTTATCTTCAGGGTAAATTGGGAAGCTGGGAACATCATCCCACCACTTTTTGAAAGCATTTGTTCAAAATATAAAAACATAATGGATGATAATGCAGAAATCAGTCCTCTGTTTTTTTGTTTTTTAGCTAAATTTGCACATTTTGCTTCTATATTTACATTCCATGTTTATTATTGTGCAAATAAATCTTCCCCAAATGCATTTTCATTTGTTATTAAAGATGAGATAATGTAAAATGTACCTTTATTAATTCCCCCAGTACACAAATAATTTATTTGCCATGTTGACTTAATTTGGAAGTGTTGGCTGTTTTGGGGTAAGTTTTTACAATAATAAAAAAGCTTTACCGGGCTCTTTAGATTTTTTTTTTTTTTCTCACTATTTTGCCCTGTCCCATGCACAATAAGAGTAATATACACCCAAATCATAAAATTTTTAAATTTGGTTAACATATTAATATTTTGTTATGTAAAAGATAACTTAACTTGAGGGCACTGATGATTTGGTAATAAAAACACATTTTTATTTATTAAAAAAAAGAGTTTGCCCTTATCCCTTAAATGATTGTCCACCCTGTGAAATTGTGGAATCCCCCCATTTAAGGAAAGTCCATCCACTGTAGTGACATCGCGACCATAGTTTTTTTGTCTCTTCAGTAGTGGGACGTTCAGTGGTAGAGTTGAGGGAGTTGCTGACTTTCCAATAGAAATTTTACTTTTGCCAAAGCTTAACACGTCCACCCTGTCATCTTGATATTTCAAAATAATAATTAAAATAATAATTCAGTCACACCACACATGATCCATTGCGTTAAATAGCTAAATGGGGAAGGGGCAATAACATGCAGATAAAAAACTACATCCAAATATCACAGTTTACTCCAAAAGAACAAAAGAATACGTGTGCAAATAGTATGAGATCAAATTTTTTTATATATTTTAAGATTTGAAAGCAAATTCATAGCTCTGATTTTGTCAACGCTCCAAATGTCAAACCATAATTATCTAACATTTGTGGGAGCTCAGCTAATATATATTTCTACAACTTATGTGTCTAATATTTATGACTACACAAAAAGTAGTGTTAAGGTTGAAAGGCACTCTACGGTGACATTGCTATAAATATATACACATTGTATACACACTATATAAAATTATTTACAATTTATAGAAAGCCAACAATTCCCACCTTGAGCAAGATAAAGTCAAAAACATAATCAAGTCTTTTTATTTGCGTGCTGTGGCGTTGTGGAGGCTCATGGCTGAGGGAACTAATGAGAATTTGTTTTTTTACTTTTCTTGTTGCTATTTTTCAGAACAGAACTAATGCTTTCAAAAAGTGAGGGGGATAAAATAAAACGTTTTGAGGACATGTCCCCCTGCTTTGCTCTGTGATCTAACTTGATTGTCAAAGATTGTTTTATTTTGAAAGTTTATAGCGGATATGACGCTCTCTCAGTAAGTTATCAGCGGGTTTGCGGATGGTGAAACAGCGCAACATTCTTTTTATACCGGAGTTTGGTGCCGATTTACTGTTTAATATTTTGGGGGGCGGATAGGTGGAGATGGCGGCCGTCCTGCTGCAGGTTCTGGAAAGGACGGAGTTGAACAAACTCCCGAAAGGCGTCCAGAACAAGCTCGAGAAGTTTGTAACGGAGCTGCAGAATGCTAACGAGGAGCTCAGGACGCAGCACGAGCGGTTCAAAGCAGACAGCGGTAGGTAGCTGCAACTAAGTAAAAATGAGTTAGCTAATTTTCTAGCTTGGAAGCTTTTATAGAAACCTCATGTTAACAGCCAAAATGCTATAAAGCTGTCTTCTGGTGAATTCGGCAAAAAAATAAAAACCTATGTTGTTTGTGATCCACAAAGCTTAACCGACAACGGCATGCTAACGTTAGCTAAGTTACGGTGTCACAGTAAGGACAGGCTAACTTTGGCGGAAGATAAATAACGTTATTTTATTGAAGGAGTTTGGTGTGGTGTGATATCTTAGGCCATCAGCTAGGGCTGCACTAAACGAGTAATTTAAAAAGATGTCGATTAATCTAACGACTGACTCGTTTTTATTTTGACAACTATTATTTTGAAAATATGACAACTCATTTATCCAAAATAAATTTTAAAAACATCTAATTTATAATTCAATATTTTACTCAATCCTCTTGAAAGAGACACACAATGCACTTTAGAATAATAAAAATATTAATAATAATGAGGTTTATTTATACAGCACTTATCAAAACAGCTACAAAGTGCTCTACATTAAAAACATTTCAAAGCAGAGGCAAATTAAATCAAGCAATTCAAAATTTCATAAAGTTAAAAGAAATAAAATTCTGCAACAGTGATGCAGTAAAAATGGAAATATTGTGTGTGTGTGTGTGTATAGATGGATAGAAATGGAAGAATACACTAAAATTAATAAAAGGCTGTTTTTCTTGGTGTCTTGAGAAATGATTGAAAAGATGTTCCTGCCTTCCATGTCATTTCTGTGTTATGATACTAATAGTAATAATAACAGACCCTATTTGTCTATAGTTGGCCATATAACTACGCACTGCACCCGACTCTAAACCAATTCATAATGCTGAAAAAAAGATAAATTCCCACACATTTAATAAAGGCTTGTCTGTTTTTTATATTTGTTACAAATTCAAGTGAATTTTGGTGTGACATTTTTAATTTTTTAACTTTACTGAAAAGCAGCTCAGCTGAATTTATGCCCTTGAATTCTGGATTAGGTTAATTCTGGTAAAGTTTAAGAAAAATGTGTTTTCCCATAAATCTATCCTACAATAAAATTATTCCACTTCATTGAGTCAATCTCGGTTTGCAGTTAAGAGTCATAACAATATGATGGTCAATAATAGGGCTGAACAATTTTAATAAATTTCTAGTTGTGATTATTTTGACTGATACTGCAGTTGCAATATGATTTGCGATATTGGAGGGAATAATAATTTTTTCCTAATTATTCTATGTTTCATTGGAAAACACATTTAATTGATTATGGTGGGATTTTTGCAAGGATCTGTACCAAACAAAGATGATTTTTCTGAAGTCTGTAGAATATGATGTGTAGCCCGGGACATCTCTGCAGCACGTCAATATTTAATTTAAAATGGTATGTTGACTTTAACAAATATTGCACCTCCTGCGAGTTGAAAATTGCAGTAGGCTGTAATGCAATTTCAATTAGATTTTTAGATAATTGTTCAGTCCTAGTCATTAATATTAAAAATCTGCCATCTAATCATTGTGTCCTTTTGCACAATAGGATGACAGTTTACAGAGCTGTTAAGCTGCTGCTGATAAAATCTGTTGCTATTTCAAACTAGTCTGTCAATAGACAGACGGTAGTGAAATACATTTGTCCGTGGAGTTGTAAGATGTGTACTGTGTGCTCATGTAATATGTCAAATGCTCTCTGCCCCTACAGAACAGCAATACTTTGATATCGAGAAGAGACTTGCAGAGAGTCAGGACCAGATCCTGTCTGCTACCAGAGACCTGCAGACACTTAAGGAGGAAAATAAAAAACTCAGTGAGTTTTCACAGACATGCTATTAACACACATTTTCCTATCTTCAGTTATTGAGGAAACAGTGCTTCAAGTCAGCAGCGGCCATCTTCTTAGACGCAACTACCTGACTTAAGGCTTGCTTCTGTTATGGCAATTTGATTTTTCAGATCAACAGCTTAGGCAAACACTTGTCTTCTGCAGAAGGACTCCCAGCAACACACAAACGACGTATACATGTGTGCTCGAATTAGTAAAGAGAGCTCAGTAAGTCTGTTATTTATCCACCGTCAGAGTCAAACTTATCATCCCAAAGAGACACGTTGTCCCTGAAGTCTGGATAACACCGAGAACCGAGATATTTCGACTGTTACGTTTACACAGCACATTAAACATGAGTCTCACAGAGTTCAGGGTTACATATGTTTGGAAATGGTATTTATGGAATGCCCATTACACTTTTTAATTAATAATTTTGCTGAAATGATCCGTTCTTCAATCCACTGTGTCTTGAAATGGATTAAGGGCATTTAACAACAGTAAAGCATTAAAATGTCACAGAACAAGGTTAATTGTTAAATATGTGTTCTGCTTTGCTAGATACAGTCAACAGCTACAGCTTCCATGTTTTCACTGATTGTAAAGTTGTAAAATGATACTGATTTAATATACTTTCAAAAAGCAAGGTCCATTTATCAGTGAAGAAAATCCGCTGAATGAAAAGACTTCAGATGAATCCAAATTTGGATGAAGAGAGCACCAAACTGTAACTGGCGTGCTGTCTTGGCCAAGTCTCCCTTGAAAAGAGATGGAGTCTCTAAACATCAAGTTGAACAGACCTGGGCTTTCCTGTTTTTCTGGGCCTCGTTGTGAGCTTAATGTTTCTCTCTGTGCAGACGAAGAGCTGAGCACTTTGAAGGGAATAGAGGGAGAGACCTCTGAAGACAAACAACCACAACAGGTGCGTTTATTATTTTCTGTTGATCGTTGTAATTAAAATATGTAATGCATAAGTCTGTCATGTGTGTCATTTATGACTGATTAGTGTGTAGTGTAATGTAGGGATGCACCAAAATGAAAATTCTTGTCCAAAGCCGAAACCGAATATAATGAAAAAATTAGTAAGTAAGGAAATTCACATTTTTTTCCCATTTATTTTGCCTTTTTTTCCCCCATTGCATAAATTAAACAGTCAAAATGAGCAGTTACCATAAAGACTTGAATACGTGTGCACTCCAAATTTACTGCCGACATGTCAACATAATTGCATTTACTTGGTATTTTGACTTATTGGGCCGAACACTGAAGGTGCTTTTTTTATTTTTTATTTTCTTTGCTATTTTCGGCAGATTAATTTCAGTGGCCGAACATTCGATGCATCCCTAGTGTAATGTATTATAGTTCAATTACTGTGTATAATATAGGTACTTTACTCTGTGTGTGTGTGGCTGCAGCAAACAAAGGCCAAGTATGAGATCGAGGCAGAGAAAAGAGAGTTGGCGAGGCTGTTGGAGAAAAGAACGCAGGAGGTGGAAAACCTTACTGGTAAGATGTCAGGTTTACACACACATGCAGAAACAGTCCAAAGACATGTTATCCAGATTTTTAACGCTACAGCACCCAGTATCATATCAGTACATTCCCCTGTACTGCTGTGCCAATTTCCCCTAAAAGGGAATCAATAAAGGAACATCTTTACTTATCTTATGTTAATACTGCATGTTATGTTTCCACAAACATTTTTCTTTTCAGGCCTTTGGTTACAGTGGTAACAATTAATCTTTGGTTTTTCATGCCAAGTCAAGTCTGTTTTCTTTTTACAGCCAATATCACAAATTCACCTCCAGGGGCTTTACAGTCTGTGCAGCAAGCAACAGGCTGTCTATTCAGGAAAGCATTAGTGATTTTTGTTTGTGAATTTTGTGT
>NC_060155.1:27533698-27534433 GCF_021292245.1 Micropterus dolomieu
TTTCTCTCTGTGCAGACGAAGAGCTGAGCACTTTGAAGGGAATAGAGGGAGAGACCTCTGAAGACAAACAACCACAACAGGTGCGTTTATTATTTTCTCCTGATCGTTGTAATTAAAATATGTAATGCATAAGTCTGTCATGTGTGTCATTTATGACTGATTAGTGTGTAGTGTAATGTAGGGATGCACCAAAATGAAAATTCTTGTCCAAAGCCGAAACCGAATATAATGAAAAAATTAGTAAGTAAGGAAATTCACATTTTTTTTCCATTTATTTTGCCTTTTTTCCCCCATTGCATAAATTAAACAGTCAAAATGAGCTTTTTAATCAGTGTTTCCCGCAGGATGTAGAGAGACTATGGTGGGTAAAGTAAAGTATAGACACCTTATTTTGAAAACCAGACGTTGTCACATGTGTTTCCTCCTCGCGCTAAATTCATCAAGTCCGACCCAGTTTGATAAATAATGTATGTATGTGGTTCTCGTATGGCGTAACATGAAGACTTCACAGCCTCTCTTCAGGCAGGACTCTCATACTGCAACACTTGTCTTTGTAAAGAGACAAACTGACAGGATCAAGTCGCTAACCTGCCTGTCAGCTCGCTCTGGTCCGCTTCAGTTACCATAAAGACTTGAATACGTGTGCACTCCAAATTTACTGCCGACATGTCAACGTAATTGCATTTACTTGGCGTTTTGACTTATTGGGCCGAACACTGAAAGTGCTTTTTTTTT
>NC_060155.1:27534453-27565953 GCF_021292245.1 Micropterus dolomieu
TTTTTTTTTTTTTTTTTTTTTTTTTGCTATTTTCGGCAGATTAATTTCAGTGGCCGAACATTCGATGCATCCCTAGTGTAATGTATTATAGTTCAATTACTGTGTATAATATAGGTACTTTACTCTGTTTTTGTGTGTGTGGCTGCAGCAAACCAAGGCCAAGTATGAGATTGAGGCAGAGAAAAGAGAGTTGGCGAGGCTGTTGGAGAAAAGAACGCAGGAGGTGGAAAACCTTACTGGTAAGATGTCAGGTTTACACACACATGCAGAAACAGTCCAAAGACATGTTATCCAGATTTTTAACGCTACAGCACCCAGTATCATATCAGTACATTCCCCTGTACTGCTGTGCCAATTTCCCCTAAAAGGGAATCGATAAAGGAACATCTTTACTTATCTTATGTTAATACTGCATGTTATGTTTCCACAAACATTTTTCGTTTCAGGCCTTTGGTTACAGTGGTAACAATTAATCTTTGGTTTTTCATGCCAAGTCAAGTCTGTTTTCTTTTTACAGCCAATATCACAAATCACAAATTCACCTCCAGGGGCTTTACAGTCTGTGCAGCAAGCAACAGGCTGTCTATTCAGGAAAGCATTAGTGATTTTTGTTTGTGAATTTTGTGTGTGTTTGCAGAGGATGTGAAGCGTCTGAATGAGAAGCTGACAGAAACCAGCAAAGTCAAGATGGAACTGCAGTTAAAACTGGATGATATACAGTCGTCTGAGTCTTCTGTACAGGTACACACAAGAAACCATCACAGCTCAATGTCAAAGCTCATGTGCATTAAACTGCAGTTTGTCCAAATGACCACTAGAGGCCGTCTCCAAGAAAACTCATAATTATGGCTCCTGACCACCAACAAATATGCTTCTTAAAGGTGGAATCAGTTGGATTTGTCGGTTCTGGTTTGTATACACGACATTCAAAGTTGCTCAACACCAGAAGTGCACACCCTGTGTATGACAAAGCTGCTGCAAAAGTTTTACTAAGTTAGTGAAAACATACACTGCCAACAGTAATGTTGTCTCTGACTGGCAGCTTTGGGACTGCTGTGGTAGCCGCGGAGGCTTTTGTGTTGGACAGAAAATGACTCTCAGCTCAAACTTTGCACTGCAGACCTCAAGTTTCTCAAAACTTGTAAATTGAGATTAGGGGCCTTTCTCATTTCCCAAATTTCTGTCACCTCGATCCTCGAGCGTGTGACCGGGAAATCGATCTCAGCACGCCATCTTGAAGGACATCTCAATTCTTAAAATGCGGATCGAGGAGGCTTGCTGGAGGAGCTATAAGCGAGGATACATTGATGTTTGCAAGAGGCGTGGCAAGCAGCTGGACCAACCCATGGCTGGAGCAGGACGCTGCACTGTTCCTGTTGTATCAGTTAAGCCTATTAAAAATAATCAAATGCGCGATCGAACTTCCTGCCCTTCATCGTTTGTGTTGCGCCTTTATAAAGATCCTGTTCTAACCGCATTCCTTAATGTCATTTCACTTTGATATCACTGATGTTGTTATTGTTGAATGTCATGCGGGATTGTAAGAATGAACAGTAAATAGCGGCTGGATGAAGCGTCTAATAATAAATCTTCCGACACGCCGACAGGTTCGGTCAGGATCTGGTGTTAATTCATGTTCTGTGTTCTTCTTCACATCCAAACGGTCTCACACAGAGTCCAGTTTCATACAGTAAAAGTGTTTGGAGTAAAGCAGCCCGTCCTCTTGATCAACCCTGAGTTCCATCAGTCTAAACGTGGATTATAGAAGCTAAAGTTTAATTCTGTTTCCTCTCTGTCCTGTCAAGTTTATTACTGCAGGGTTTTTTTGTTTTGTCCCACGATATTTGCTGTGACATTACTGCACGGATGGAAATGACTTGACAGCAGCCTTTCTAATCATCAAAGTAAATCGTTAAAGAAAACACTCATGCATCAATATAACACGCAAGAAAGAAATCTCATGGAAAGCTACAGGTGGAGGTGGGAGTAAAACGTCCATGCAGATGCTATAATCGGGACAAAACAGCAGCTGAAGTCAAATTATTAGGCAGCACTGATCTGTTTCATGTTTTAATAGCTTAATAGTGCCCATGTAGTCTGCACGTTATTCCAACAGTAGAGTCCCGTGATGACCGCTGTAATCGGGGCTATATGAGATAAATGTTACTGTGTCATTTTGTAAAGGGACTGATGATGAAACGCTCATCACATCAAGCTGAGGGCTGTAATGATCTCCTGCTTACAGACCAAAGGCGCACCGCAAAAAAGTGTGAGGCCTAGTCTGCTGTGTAGCCTGGTGAATGATCAGGCTGCTGTAATCTGACTGTTTTCGACAGATAATGTTTATTGTAACCTCGAGATGTTTCTACGTGTTATAATGTTGACAGACCTGTTTCTGGATTGTGAAAAAATTACACCTTTAGTGCAAAAGCTGCTCTGACAGAGATCACAGCTCTAGATGATGCAGCTGTGCAACAGGTCATATTTAATTTACGTCTCTTTAAAATGACGGCTCCGAGGAAAGGACATCACATTTCATTAAATGCCCGTTTCCTCCGCTCCTCTCTCCTCGCGTCTCCTCCTCGAGCTCGCATCTTGGGTGGGGGCGGGACTAAAATGCGCCTCGAGGAGGTGGAAATTTGGGAAATGAGAAAGGCCCTCGGACTACTAGTTTTGGAATGTTACATTTGTTGTGTTAGGAAGGCTGATACTTTAGCGAGCTAACAAAGTCGCCCGCACCTGCCTGTCCAACAGAAATGACGCCACCTCTGAGTTGCTCTTCATCTCCATCCTCTCCTTCAGTGCACTCATTCTACCTTTTAAGCAGTAGCAAAAAAAGTCTGAATCTTAATTTAGGTCTTGACTGATCCACTTGCCACAAATCCTCAGGACACTACCGGGTGTGATTTAAAATAGTAAATGGATAAGGTGCCTACCAGAAGTCTGTATTTATTTATGTGATTATATGATCTGGCTTTGTATGTTTTAGCACCGGGAGAATCGCATGGAGCAGGAGAAGGAGTTACACGAGAAGAAAATCGAGTGGTTAACTGCAGAACTGAAGACCAAAACTGATGAACTGTTGAACATCAACAGAGAGAAAGGCAAAGAGATCCTGGAGCTACAGGGTAGTCTGAAGAACAGCAAGGAGCAGGTAATACACAAACAAAACACACGTAAAATAAAAATGCATTAACTGAATAGCTAGTGTAACTATATTACCAGTGAATTTGATCCAGTTAAAGTGCCAGTTAATGTGTGCTGTTCTCTTCACTAGCTTATATTCATTCTTTAGAGGGTTAGAAAACAACCAGATCCATAGTTTTATGGATTTATATTCCAAAATGTCAGGGATTAAATTGTTTGCAAGAAGAAAACCTATTAATAAGTCACAGGTACATAACCCTCAGACTTAAAAGAGAACTGTTAATCTTGGCCTGTTTAAGTTTTCACTACGGTTCTGTCTGTTTTCAGGTTTCACTGAAATGCCTCATTAAAGATAAAGAGATGATGAGCCGTGGCGTCCAATCCGCAGTGCTAGTGTCTTATGAAGTAACTTTTCTCTTCAACAGGTGACTGAACTGGAACGTCAGCTCGCTTCTCTGAAGGAAACCAGTGAAAGCCAAAGTAAGAGAGCTGAAGACCTCAACAACAAACTGAAACAGGTAATAAACACACCAGTATACAGACCTCAGCTGAGAATTTAATGGACACAGACGAGTATTAAGATTTAGATTTGCTTCTCATTTGATTGTTATGCTGCATCTGTATTGGAATAGATTATAGCTGGTGTATAGCTCACGGGCTCCTCACACAATCGTGAAGACCCTCAGGTCCTGAAAGCAGGCACTGTTGACTGACTCATGCCCTAGGTGAAGATGAAGTGGGATCTTACAGTAGTCACTGACTTTGGAATAACCTTCCTCCAAGACTTTAGTTTGCTCTTTTTGCTCTCATTTTTAGGATGTTTTTAAGTAGTCAAACAAGGAATATCATATATTGAACCTAATATGTACAAGATAAAATATGTGTTGTGATGGGGGAAAAAAAGATGTAAAATTGTGCCAGTCAGTTTAAACCTTAAACAACATATACGTGATATGATATGATATGGTCTGCATGTCTCTCCAGGCTAAAGACGAGCAGAGTGCCATGGAGGAGAAATACCGCAATGAGCTCAACGCTCATGTCAAGTTGTCTTCGCTCTACAAGGTGAGAATACCTGCAAGGAGGAGTACAGTTGCATCACAAAAAATTAAGAATTTTTGAGCTACTGCTGTACACTGTACGTGACAATTCATATATATCAGGGCTGGGCACATTAATGCGTTATTATTGCGTTAAGTCATTAATTAATTAATGGAGACAGTAGTCGTTTGGCCCTGCGGGGTCGCTCTTCGCTCCTCAGGTGAACAGGAGACAAGCGTTCCGCGAGTAAACGCCAGGCGCGCTATGGATAGTAACCATGGCAACGGCTTGTGTGCGCTACGAAGCTGTAGCCTCTTTAACTTGAGTTAAAATTATAGGCTAACATAACTTTACCTGACAGGCCTTCATCTAGTTTTGGAGGGAACGCTCTGCCGTGTGAACTCCCTCCTGCTGATGTCCTGATATTTAGTAAACAGTAATAGATTCTGGAAACTCACAAACAGCGAGGATCAGTCTCTCTTCCAATGATTTGTGTTGCGCGTCGCGTTCTAGACAATTCAACTTCTGCGGTGAGCGTGTGTGTGAGGCGACCACTTCACCTCGCTCTAACACGGACACTTGCTGCTGAAAATAGACTGTTTATGCTGCTCCCTGATAAAAGAAAAAAGTTTCTGCTGACACTTGTTGAGGAAAAAAAACAATAAAACAGATTTATAAATGTTAACCTGTAGCTCAGAAGGAGCCTGATATGATCGAGTCTCTGGACTCTTAACTTGTTTTAACAAGCTAGATAAAAGGTGATACCCTGGCAGTGGCAAACAGCTTTGGTTTAATATTTGATTTGATTACATTAATGTTTAAGTTGAGATTTACAAGAAATATTTTATTGCTACTGTGTAAAGGGAATACTGCTTGTAAAAAGCGTGTTTGCAAATGTTATGGCACTTATGTGTTTATAGCAGGACATTTAAAATAAAAGTGCACAATACACTACTTTAGAATTCATTATTCAATTTTGCGCGTAACAATGCGATTAATTGCGATTAAAATTTTAATCGTTGCCCAGCACTAATATTTTTACAAAAATGCATTTTGCATTTGAAACCCAATTTGATGAATGCAAAGACTCGCAGGTTTTTTTTTTTTAAGATGCACCTGTATATTCTCATAATTAAAATAAATAATGTCATGTTGTTCCTTTTTTTTCTCCCCACAATATTTGAAATTCTTCATTTTTATGTGATGTCTTTGTTCTCCCTGTAGGGTTCTGCAACAGCCACAGAGACCAAGAACCAAGAACTGAGCAGAGCTGTGGAAGAGCTCAGCAAGCTGGTTAAAGACATCGGGGAAGGTATCATTCAAGTTTTTAGATTTGTCACTTGGTTATTAAAAAAAAAATGGATACCAAAGCATTTTGACCATTTTGATTTTTCTTGATAAGCTATCTAGGGCTAATCCTTCTACATTATTAAAAACCGTACAACATTGACAGGTCAGTTTATAAATAAGCACAAAATGGTCTGCCTACACTATGCAGAGTAATCTCATCAACATTAATAGCTTTCCTGCCCGACCCTGTTTCCTAGAAATTATGTTTGTATATTACTAAATTGTTTTCATAATTACATTGTGGCGACAAACATCCCTGCTGCCTGGATTATGCTAAGAGATGTTAAAAAAAAAACTGCTCTTTTCACCATTTAAACTTTGTTTAAACTGTTTGATTAATAATTGATGATTTAACAGTTTTCTTTTTTTATTTCAGAATAATAAATCTTTATGATGAAAGTATATGAATTTAAAATGAAGTACTGATTGCTCTGTTCCCTTTTGTCCTAAATACTCTTTTCACCTTGAGACATGTAATTTCTAAATGGCCATCGTTGACACTGTTACATCCCCGTGGCATCCAGGGGATCAGGGACTTACGGCTAGAATTGAATACCCGGGGGCGGAAAGTCAGACAGGTGACACAGGTTCAAGTTTTAACAAAGTTTACTATAATCAGGCAGCAAAACGGAAAGTGATCGCCACTGGAGATGATTAGGGGATAAACCAAAACTACAGGCAAAAATAGGGGACTTAATACAACGAAAGTTATGGGGGCGTCTGTGAAATAACAAAAAGAAACAAGATTAGTAGCCTGCCCGCTGCTTCCCACATCGCAGCACAGCACAGCACACACGCCGCCGACACGATCCCGACACTCCTCACCCGCTTCTCCAACCTCGAGGGCTCCTTATTCCTGCAGCTGATTAGCGACCACCAGACGCAGCCGCGAGAATGACGTCACGGTACCGGCACATACCTGGAGAAAGAGCGCGAAAGGGAGAGAGAACACACGGATCACAAACACTAACCCTAAAACAGGACCAACAACAACACTGATTACCTTTTGGAAGCATGAATCTGTCCCTTCCTCACCATTGTTAGCTGCATTTGGCTGACTGACTATTGTATAATCTTAATATACAACAGGGCAGATAAAGAACACCAAGTCTAAATTAGGAAAAATTCCACTAAGGCCCTGTTTTTCTCAGTCACGTGTAGATTTCCATTATTAAGTATTAACGATGACCTTTGTGATCAATCTTTGCAGCTAATAAGACTCTAGAGAAGAAGGTGTCGGAGGGAGAAGAACTAAAGACGCGTCTTGAAGCAGAGCTTCGAGAAAAGATCAAGAAAATGGAGAAAGAGCTGGAAAACGCCACAGTGAAGGCTGCAGGCAGACACTGCTGTAAGAACACACACATTTACTTAAACTTTCACATTACCTACGTGTGCAGTATATGTTTTGTCACTGTATTGTGTGTACATATGTGCATTAAGTGTGTCAGCAAGTATGTCTGTACACCCCACACCACATTTTATTTTTTACCTGTTTGTTCTGTTCCAGGTGGGCCCTCGCTGACTGAGGAGCAGCTGGACTCCATGTGTCCATCAGCAGCTTCCATCGCCGCAATTGTCAAGCCTGGCATGAAGTTTTTTGATGTGAGTTTAATGGGACATACAGGGTTAAACTCATAACAGGAGGGACATTTTTCTGGTATCAATGTGTGTCATGATATTGTATGTCAAATGTATGCATAATAACCTTTTATTAAATTGACACATTAGCTACCTGTGGCCCTAAAACATCTGGCAGCACCTGTATAAACATAACACTTATTATTTTATCCCACTTCTTTATTGTTAATTAATTTCTTTGTGTTGTAACTACAAACTGCTCACCTGTTGGGTTTCATTTTTACGAATATCATCTTGCTGTGACATAAAACTTGATTTAGATTGAATCTGTTGGACTAAACAGTCCACTGAAAAGCGATGATATAAAGTAAATGGAATTTTACTTGTCTTTATAATGAGTCGTCTACCTGACGCACACTATGAAGTATTAATCCTTCCTTCTCTGTCCCTGTGTTCAGCTGTATAATGCGTATGCAGAGTGTCAGACGCAGCTTCAGCTTGAGAAGCAGGAGACCAGGAGGGTGAGCCGAGTTCTGGATGAGATTGTCCAGGAGGTCGAGTCCAAGGCTCCTGTCCTCAAGCGGCAGAGAGAGGAGTACGAGAGTATGCAGAGATCCATGGCGTCCTTGTGCAACAAGCTGGAACAGGCTAGAACGGTCCGCCACAAGTCCATGTTCTGTCTGTGTTTGTCAATGTGTACATAGTGTTTGATTAAATTCTGGATAACAACAATAGTCTGTTAATTTGAACATGCATTTTGTTTACTTTTTTGTCATTAGGAGATCTACAGTTTACAAAAAGAGAAAGACGAGGCCAAGCAGGGCTGTGATGCCATGGAGAGAGACAAACTGAGGACAGAGAGACAGCTGGAGGATACTTCAGCACAGGTACACACAATTCTGTCAATGTGATTACATACAGTGCACAGCACTTTTATTTAGATTCAATTCTTTGGTGCAGTTCTTTCGCTTTATCTGATCAGATTATTTAACTATCATGTGAACAGGGGAGGGATGGAATATAGGGAATAACTGTGATTTTAAAAATGCAGAATAATTAGATCTGATTGGTGCAGATGCTTTCATTCATTAATTTGTATCTTGTCCAGCTGTGCGCTCTTCTGGTGGAGCTGGAGGAAGCAAGAGGTAATCAGGTGACCAAGGAAGACGGCAGCGTCGCCAACATCTCCAGCACCTCCGAGGTCATCAGTCCCCACCCTCTGTCCTTCCGCAGCGTGGAGGAGCTGCAGAGGCAGAACCAAACCCTGCTGGGAAGGCTGAGGGAGCTGGAGGAGGAAAAGGACAGACATCAGAGCCAAGTCACATCGGCGCGGTAATAAGTGCTACTGCTGTTACCTACTGAGACGCTTCTGCCCAAATCAACCTACAAATGTTGTGCCATCCAAGCCCCAGTAGATTAAGATTAAGACTTGATCTACAAATTCCAAGTTCCAAACTCTGCTCCAAAAGGTTGCAGATACATGAAGGAAGATTTTTAATGGGATAGAGAGAGCGCAAGAACACGGTAGGTGAAGCGGTACTCTTGTAAAATGTAGGTCTTCAAGTCATTTTTGAAGACGGAGAGATTCTGATGACCGAATCGAGTTTGGTAACTCGTTTCGACATCAATGCACCAAACAGGAGAAGAGCTTGGATTGAGATTTCCTGCCTCCAAAGAAGGTTAAAGTCAAGGGCAACTGGACTTGGTTGAAGATAATAGAAGACGTTTCGTCCCTCGTCCCTCATGGGGTCGTTTGCGATGATCTTTGCAAAACGACCCCACAGAGGTTAAATAGCTGAGTTTACCTACCAGTAATTTGGGAACTGAAGAAGTCTCTTGGATGAGCGACGAAACGTCTTCTATTGTCTTACACCAAGTCCAGTTGCCCTTGACTTTAACCTTCTTTGGATAACCTGGATGACTGAGAACCTTCAGACCTTTCCTGCCTCACGATGACAATAGGTCTTATCATCAGTCTTTTGACGATTGTACGAGATAGCTCATTAACCTTAAAGTGGGAAGTTCAGGTAGGTGGGTGCTGGGCTACTGGCCACTCTCTACTTGAGCATTAGTCACTTGAATTTAATGCAAGCAGCAATAAGGAGCCAGTGCAGAGTAATGATAAGTGGAGTACCGTGAGCGGATATTATGAATCTGTTACAGACCTAAACTAATATGAAAGTTGATATGAATCTTAAGTTATCTATTAGACCCACACTTCAACCCGTTTCTGTACAAGTAACGTCAAATGTTTCTAGAATCCATCCGTGCATTTCTATTCATGTTCAGTTGTGTTTCCTGCTGTGGATCAGGTGAAAATGAGCAGTGAAGCTACTGGTTGTAAACATTACCTCTGTCTTCCTTTCAGTGTGTCAGAGTTGGAGGCCAGTGTGGATAAGCTTCAGAAGGAGGTGGAGCAGCTGAGAGAGCAGAGGAACCAGCAGAAACAGCTGGCTGACTCCAGCGCCAGGCAGAGAGACATGTTCAAGGCCCTGCTGACACAGAGCACCGGCTTCAGCCTGCCTCCGCAAAGTAACACCAAAATACTTACACATATGGTGAATGTGGAAACTGTCTGTGTAATGCTGTTGACAGAATGAGGTTAAGTTTTTCATGTGTGTCTGTAGGTTCAGATTCTTCATCCCACCCTGCACAAGTCAAGCCTTCAGTCCCAGCTACTCGCTCAACCCCTCAGAGAGCCGCTGCTGCAGAGTCGGCACAGACTGCTCAGGCTAAAGCTGCTTTAAAACAGGTACACACAAACATCAACGCGCTCGCACTTAAATCTGCATTTCTCTTCATCTTCATACAAATGTGAGGAAAAAATAAATGTTTTGTGTTCAGTAGCTGTTCTGAGTTGATGCGTGTGTCTCTACATTTCCAGCTGAACGATGCCTTTACTCTGTACAAGAAGGAGAAGGCAGAGAACGACAGGATGTCGAATGAAACAAACGACAGGCTGCAGAAGCAGCTGACAGAGCTCCGCTCCAGCCACGCAAGGCTGACCTCTCAGCTAGAGTTCAGCAACAAGAGGTTTGTTGGGTCCATTACAGCTACTGCAGCTGCCTCATTTTTCAGTTCTTGGAGTTCACTGTTCTTTATATCTCTGTGTATTTCAGGTATGAGATGCTCCAGGAGACTGCATCCGCCTACCGCAGAGAGATCTCTGCCCTACAGGACAGGAACCAAAAAATGGCTGCAATGGCCCAACGTCACGAGCACATCATCCACACCATGAGCCAAGACCTCCGACAGACTAATGAAAAACTGGCCCTGGAAGAGGTGAGGAACAAGAGAAGCATAATTATCTTAATGATGGATATGATGAGGTGTAGATATCTCTGTAACTTCACTGTGAGACAGGGTTACGCACCAACAAAAAGTTGGATCGGAGGCCCCACACTACTCTGTTTGAGTTTAAAAACAAATACGATCTCCGTCCACACCATCGTTTTAGCTGCGTATCAGAGTTGATCTCTGTCTACATTAAAACTACTGAAAATGCACATCTAGTAGCTGTGCAGGTACGCTGGGCATGCACGTGCCGGAGTAAACAGGAAGCAGATGGTCTATTCTGAAGTTACAGAAGATTTGGCGAAAGAATAAATTAATGCAGGCGAAGAACCGCATAGGGATGAAACGATTACCGGTTTAACGGTAAACCATGGTAAAATTTCCAAGGGTTATTATTACCTTACACACTTTAATTACCATGGTAACCGGGTACGGTTAACCGCTCTGTTAAAATCTCACGGCAAACACTGTCCAGCGTCTCCCAGAAGCAGGCGCTCGTGCGCAGAATGCAACGTGGGTTTGTTTGGGTCAGTGAGAACACGGCAGAAGACAACGCTGCAGAGATTTTTCAGTCACTCTGAAGTCCGGTCGTATTTGAGTTTTTATGAGAGCGCTGAGGGAAACTTGATTGAAGAAAATAACCTCGTAGTGAACGCAGGGTGAGTTAACTTTTAGCTTTGGTTTGTCTCTCTGACTTGCTAACAGCGTGTAAACTGAAGCTCTCAGTGTTGCTGCTCTTGTAAAAACGTTGTTCTGCTGCTGTGTGCGTCGTGTCGGCAGAGTCTATTCGTCCACTGCACATGAGAACACGCAGTTTAGTCAACCAACCAGCATATCTTGAAACGCTACAGACTCCTCTGTTTTTATGTCAGTTTTTGGGCTCATTGCACTATCACTATAAAGACTTATTTGTTTTCATGTAACTGTGCACGGGGTCATTGTATTACCTATATAATATAAAATCTTGATAATGCACAATGATTTTCATATGTTTACAAAAGGTATTTGCTGTTTATTTTTTTATGCAAACAAAACTGCAGTTTTATATGTAGTTTTCAATATAAAACTTGTTGAAACAGTTTCAGTGTGTGTATCAGTACATTTTAATATTCTTTTGGCACGTTTTGTACAATACCCTGATGATAATGATAACACAGGAGTTAAAAGCGGCTGTGGCGGCAGAAAACAGACTGGGAGTGGTCTGAAAAAAAATACGCCGACATGCAGAGAATAAGTGCTGTTTGCACAGTACAAAATATTTTTAATAAAAATACCACGTCAGAAACTATGTCAGTAGCTTTGTTTCTGCTTTGCATGACTTATAACACCCAATCAGAGATTCATCGTTTCATAAGTCTCCGTTTTTTTGCCCGTCTTCACTAAAACGCTCTCCTGAGTTTCAAAACAAAGACGGAGAAGTGCAAACGTAGCAAAAGGTCTCTGCTTTAAAAAGAGAACGCAGTAGTGTGGATGCAGCCTGAGAGAGGTGAAATCAGATAAAGGCTGTCATTCTTCATCTTCACACACGTCTAGTTTTATGTTCATGACCCTGAATAGACTACATTTATTTGACTGTTGGTGTGATCATATGCATTTCTATATAACTTGAGTACAGTTCTAGCCTAGTGTTGTTCTGCAGACAGTGTATAGTCAGTCAATTTGTTGAATTTTAACTACCTTTATTTCCATACATAATTACCCAGTTGTTTAAATCAGGAGATGTACACACATTACTGGCTTTCTTTCTATGCCTTTTTAGCAGATTATCCCATTAAGAGCTTGGGCAGTCAGCACTGTTTGTTCAGTGGCCATTAGCGCTGCCTTTTTACCACTCCAAAGTGAAGACATTGGTGGATTAGTTTATTTTTAAACTGATAATCAGCTCATAAATACCACATGTTGTTTACATTTTGCAATAATGGAGCCTTTGGCCCTGTTGTAAAGTCTGTTGATAAATAATACGCCAAGTGTGGCTGCTATATGAAAACCCACCACCCAAACTGATAAAAGCTATCGTGCCCTGTGAACAACCATCCTGCAAAGTTTTGTTTTAAATGCATTTATCATCCTCTCGGTTTTGTGGGGCGGCTGTGGCTTAAGAGGTAGAGCAGGTCGCTTCTGCCGTTAGTGAATGAATGGGTGTGAATGTATGAATGAGACAAGTAGTGTAAAGCACTTAGAGTGGTCAGAAGGCATGAAAGGTGCTAAAGAAGTACAAGTTTCTGCCTACTTCTCAACTATTACCTAATTATGTTATTGTCCCTTCTGTGTCTGTAGGTGCGCGTAGAGAATTTAACTAAAGAGCGAGACATGCTGAGACAAGCAGAGAGTCGACTCAATCGAGAGAAGGAAGCTGTGATGGCCGAGCAACGTAACCAGAACCTGCTGCTCACCAACCTCAAGACTATGCAGGTACCACATCACACAGCAGTGTTTTTATTCTCCGTTGAACAATTGAAACTCTCAATTTTAAACTTGTTATTCGATGTAATGTAATATCATTGATGTAATGTACAGAAAGTGTCATGGAGTTCACAACACTTTACACCATAATGACTTGAATTTACCTCAGTTAAAGGTGAAATGGATTTTCTGTCATCTTATAGCATCCACTGTGATTTGACAGCAGTACCAGTGAAGTTGCCAAACATTCAGATAAACCTTAAATTAATTTTTACCTCATGTTTCCATCATCCCCACTCTGTTAGTCAGCAACCAGCCAGTAGAAAGGGTTGAATCATACAGATACCTCGGGACAATAATTGATCACAAACTTACCTTCCGACCAAACGGTGAAAACATTTTCTCAAAGTGTCAGCGGCGCCTCTTTTTCTTGATGAAGCTCCGCAGACCTCAGGTTCACCCGTGAGTCCTGATAGCTTTCTACAAATGCATTCATTGAATCTGTAATAACCTTCAATTTATCAGCCTGGTTTGGATCACTGTCAAACATCCATCTAAAAGGAACTAAACTAAAAGGAACACAAATAGCCTCGCACACTGCACAGCCACCACAGTCTTTTACCCTCAGGCCAGAGATACGGATCACTCACATTCAGGACTAAGAGAGCCATGACAAGTTTTGTTCCCACATCCATTAGAACCATGAATGGTTGATTAACATATTCATCTGTGTGTGTGTGTGTGTGTGTGTGGATTGGTGATTTCTTTTATTTATTTATTTCTTTATCTATTTTTAACTCAATCTTTTAATGTTTTCTCCCTATTTATCATGTATTTATTGTACTTTGCGAGCCTTACTTATTTACATAGAACTGTTTATTACTGTGTGTGTGTGTGTGTGTGTGTGTGTGTGTTTTTGTGGTATATTGTGCTGTGTGCGCGAATGAAGTACCTAACGGATAAATTAAGTTCTTTGAATTGAATTCTCCGATTTTCCTCCTCCTATCTCATATTGGTATAGCTGACAATGGAGCGTACAGAGACAGACACTCGCCAGCGACTGAACAACAAGATAGAGAACCTGGAGGCAGAACTGGCTTCAATGAAGACCAGACTGGACCAGGAAGTAGCACAGAGACACACCCTCGGGCGCACTATGGACGTATGTGTAGAGTTTATACCTTTAATGCACATATATACTCTCAAGTATTGCGTATAATCTTCTGTCACCTTCACCTCCTGTGCAGGCTCAGTTATTAGAAGCTAAGAAACAGCTGGAGACCCAGAACACCTTGCAGCAGAAGACAAGGGAGTTGTTACAAAGCTCTGAACAGCAGGTGGCAGCACTGAAAGCCCAGCTGGCTTCTGCTTCATCCTCTGAGGCTGTTACTAGCTCCAGCAACACAACCACACCTGCTACCAGAGCTTCAGCCCTCAGAGCACCACTTAGAGGTAAGCAGCAGCACTTAGTAGTAAAAAACATATTTGTAGTATGTGGACACTTGACGTGTTCACATGTTTTAAGTTTATTGTTGAGGGTTGATAAGAGTCTAATGCTAATACTGTCACTTTCTAACTGCTTCCCTCGTGTCTGAATCCCCTCAGTACGCTCTCCAGTGCCAGCATCCTCCCAGCAGCCCAGCCAATCAGAGCAGGAGCTTGCAGAGGTGAAAGGTCTGCTGCGTACTGCTGAGGAACAAAACAGTGAACTAGCAGAGCAGCTAAAGAATGCTAATGCTACTGTGGAGCAGTACAGGGCTGTGGTACTGACTCTGGAAGACAGTCTGAAGAAAGAAAAGGAGGTATAGCTCTTCTGTTTCTTAGTAATTCAGCAACACACCCTGTTCTTCTCTAGTGTCTTCTGTTTTTTTTCTTTTACACGTTTTACTCTACCTTTACCTGTTCACATACGTAAACTGATCCTCCTCCATTCTTCAGTCTCGCTCCCCTCTGGAGATCCGGCTCAAGGAGTCTGAGGAAGTGCAGAAGCAGCTGGAGAACAGGATTTTAGAGGTGGAGAAAATGAAGCAGCAGGTGGAAGAAGAGAGGAGACAGGCTGTTGATGCAGTGGAAAAACAAGTAAGCCTGTTGCACACATTTATACACGAGAACCTTTATAGAAATGGGTCTGTATTTAATCACATTCACATTTTGTCTTTTATGAAAGTTTGTTTGGACTTTGTCTTTTTCTTGTCCATTTGTAAGACTTCTTTAAGTTGAGTCTCTGTTAGTTTGTGCATTAGACTTTCATTTTATATTTTGTCTACAGAGGGAAACATGAATTATAATAATATAACAAATAAATAAGTTACTATACTAGTTACTAAACTTTCGATTATACCAGTGTTTTTACTATAATGAACATCTTTTGAGATTGTTTTGTCTTAGGCAGACTTCTGTCCTATGAAAAATGAGTTTCCTCGCTGGCTCAAGGTTTTTCTTGTTGACGCACACAATCACCGTCCACTGTTAAATGTATTATTTAAATGTTCTCAAGCTCAAATTCTTGAGTACACTTTTTTTTTTTTTTTTTTTAACGTTAATAAATAACACAAAGGCAACTGTTTGTTGTAACTTATTTATTTGTTCAATTCTCCACAAGGAAATGTACAATTTCCACCACATTCTTCAGCATGGCTCCATTCGTCTGTAGAGGCGCAATAAAACAGGAGAAACAGTTCACCTGACTTTTAATTCACTTCATACCTTTTTTGCTAAAGAAATTAGACAGCCCTGATTAACATTTTCAGCTGCACTGGTGCACTGACCTTTCTGCCGATACAACTGTCCAGGTGTGTGAGCTGCAGCGCAGTCTGAAGGCCAGCCAGGCAGAGCAACAGGAGGCGCTGGAGAGAGCTGCTGCTGCTGTTACACAGGAGCAGAAGGCCATACAGGACAGCCTGCTGCAGGTTCATTAACACACAAACACACACGCAGTCCCTACCAGTTAGCAGATGTATCGTGAATTACATTTTTCCCATTCAAAACCTCACACTTGACATGACTCTGATAGCTGTGTTATCCTACTGATTGATTGCAAGTTTATCAAAAAGATAAGTACTTAGGTAAATACAACCACAAAAAACTAATATGCACGCATGGCATCTTCTGAAACGTGAACAATTTAACTCAAAATAAGAAGACAAGACATTTGTTAAAATGTGAATTGTGGCCCACTGTTTCCCCTCGGTCTTCCTCTTAGACTAAACTAGCTGGAGAGGCGCAGGCTAAGTATGAGCGGGAGCTGATGCTTCATGCTGCTGATGTGGAGGCCCTGCAGGAGTTGAAGAAAAGAACCCAGCAAGAAGCGGCACAGAAGAGGGATTTCGAGGAGCGACTGAACAAGACCACCTCCCTCATGCAGGAGAAAACTGCAGGCTGGGCCACTATGGAGAGACAGCTGAAGGTAGGATGACTAACCAGAGAGGGAAGAAACTAGGCACCCCTGGGTCTTTTCACACAGCTTTGAGGTGTTGAGCATATACAGATTAAATTACTTTAAAATAAAAATGATTTCTTACTCTGTCTCTACATTAAGTTAATGTAAACTTGAACCGGATTGCCGTTTTCGAACACTGGTGCCTTTCAAAGATTCCTTAAGGTTTCTGTAAGTTTCTTAAAGCCACAAACACTGCTCTAGGAGTATGTTTTCTTTCTGATTGGTCATAACTTTTCAGGAGGATCTGTCCAATAAGAGTCGTCGCTGTGCGGAGCTGGGGAAGCAGAATTCACTGCTGCACCAACAGATGGATGAAATGGCCACACGGAGTCGGGAGCTGCAACAACAACAACAGAAACAGCTGCAGGTTGACCTGCCATTCAGCGGGGAAGGGAAGACCACTGAACAGATACTAGAAATACTCAGGTAATTCTGCAACACCAGGGGTATTACTGAATTTTGTTGACATGTAGGGCAAAGTAAACCCTTATCCTCTACGTCTCAGTGTGAAATCATTGGAAATAAGTTTGAAGTGTGTGTGTGTGTGTGTGTGTTGTAGGTTTGTGCGGAGTGAGAAAGAGATCGCTGTGGCTCGAAGCGAGGTGTCTGAGGAAGAAGCTCTTCGCCACAAACAGCGAGTGGAACACCAAGACAGAGAATTGAAGGAGCTGCAGGAAGCTCTAAACGCTGAGAGGGAGAAACTGCTGGTATGAATTGGAGGAATGGAAGACTGGAGATTGATAACTAAATACAGGGAATTTGGGTAGCTCACTGGTTAGCGTACCTGTAAATGATCAAGGTTGCACAATGAAATAAAGTTTGTAGGCCCTTCATGCTACACACATAGAACTAAACAGATAAATAAATGTATATTAGATTATGGTAACATTATAAAATAAAAATATATAAATATAGTTATTTATATACCAACATATACACCCAGGAAGTAAATCTGTAGTGCATTTTTTTTAATTTTCATGTAAGGGAATGTAAACAGCAGCAACAATATAGCGATGATAATATGGTTTTCATCTTCACATAAGAAGTCTGACATTTAGGTAACGGTGTCCATCCACCTGGATTGCATTTGAGCACCATCGATGTAAACACAGAGTCCGTCTCCTCTCATCTTGCCGCAGTTTTAAGCTCTGTCGGCGCAGAACACGGTCCGCCCGTCGACTGCTGCTGATGAGAACAGCGTCAAATCCATCCCTGTGTCTTGAGTAAACTTTTGGTTCAGGGATGGTTGCCCCTAGTATTATCTCAAAAGTGAGAACCTGGGAACTTTTAGCAAATCTAAAGCTGGGTGGTAGGTAATGTGGAATGATGACCATTGAGGATTTGAAAAAGATTCATGTGAAATATGCAATTAGGGATGCACCGAATGTTCGGTGAGGTAAGGCGTCTATACAGGATGGAAATAAGATTAATTGGATTATATTCACATAAAGTATAAAACATATATTACATGTGTCCATTAAAAGGAAATGGACACAGGTAATTTACTTTACCAGACCCTCTCGGGCCCCGGACCCACCCACCATAGTCTCTCCACATCCTGTGGGAAACACGGAGTATAGAGCACATTTTGACTATTTCATTTATGCAATGGAGGGGAAAAAAGGCAAAATAACTGGAAAAAATTTTGAAAAACCTTGTTCGGTATTTGGGAAAGTTTTTCATTATATTCAGCTTTGGCCAAAAGAATCCCTAATTGGAATATTGGCTTACAACAACTTACTCTGTCCCTGTTCCATTGCAAGTGTTTAATAGAAGGCATAAACAATAACAGCACAATGAACAAATAAGTGGTTCCTTACTGGAAATTGTTGCAAATTATCTTAGGATCTAAGATAGCTGGGTAGCCAAGTACAACTTTGACAAACGAACGATGCTTACTTGAGGCTAAAAAGAACAAAAGTCGCGTGAGAGAATAGTGTTTATTATAATGTGTCTGTTTGCCTCCCTTCCTTGATTCAGGCTGCATCGAAGACTCTGGCTCAGCAGGAGGAACAGCTGAAGAAGTTGGAGACTCTCGGTGCTCTCCAAGAAACCAACAGGATAATGAAAATGGACAGAGATAAACTGGAACAAGAGCTGCAGCAAGCTCAGGTTAAAGTAAGTGTTATAGTTTATCCTTTGTTTCCCTTTAATGGTTAGCTGTGGCTGGTTTTGATTTTTACTACATTTGTGGCTACAATCGGATAATCACTTGAGTCTGTGACTAATAAGATGTTTTATTAGGGCCTATTTGAATCTAAACCCTGATGCAGTCAGGTGAGAACAAACTAGTGCAGTTTACCAGTCTAATGCAGCTCTTCTCTGAATTTAATTTTTTTTTTACATTAAATTTCCACCGTAGAGCTGTTTGTATATACAACCTGTGAAATACGCTTAATATCTCTTCTCTTCTGTCGTCCTCTGTCTCTCTCAGGTTACAAAGCTCCAGTCGGACATCAGCCCACTACATCACTCTTTGTCTCAGCTGTCAGAGAAAAATGGCTCCTTGCAGGCCGACAAGAGGATACTGGAGGAAGACCTCAAACGCTGGAAGGCCAAAGCACAGGTAACTGCAGTGTGTCTGTGTGTTTAGGAACATGGACAAAGAGGAGGGCGAGAGTGTGCATACCTGCATGAAATTCCTGCAGCAAAGTATTTTATATGGCACATATTCTGGTGTTTATTGCAGACTTTTTACATACTGTCCATGTATTTTCATTAACTGCATTATTATTTTATTAGTGTTTTGTCTCTGTGATATTTAATACAGCTCATGTTTTCCACTTTCTCGTGGTTTTATCTTCAAATTTAAACTTGATTGAATGTCGTCCACAGCAACTGGTTAGCCAACAGAAAGACGGCGATGTTGAGGAGAGACAGAAACTCACCACCGAGAGAGAAGCTCTGCAGAGACGCATGACACAGCAAACTGAAGAGACCGCCAAGCTGAAGACTGAACTAGCAAGGTACACACACCTTGAAGTTTTACCAAAACAGTAACCGCTAATTAGCTTTTTTAGCATTAGTTGCAGTTACCATCCAGAGACGGGCTAGTAATGATTTAATTTCTGTGGAAAATGCCCTGTGGTCTGTATTTGATCATTTGTAATTTGATAGTTAAAATGACCAGAGCAGCAGTGGCAGACTGATTTATTCATCCCTAAAAATAACCTAAAGGAGATTTTTATTATATGTGCATCAGATCCAATGCCAGCAGTAACTCTGCTCAGTCTCAGCTGCAAGCCCTCAGAGACTCTGTGGCCCGTCTAGCGTCAGAGAGAGACACTCTGAAGAAAGACCTGGAAGCTAAAACCAGCGATATTCTGGAAAAGAACAAGACCATCACCCAGGTCAAGAAGATTGGACGACGCTACAAGACCCAGTATGAGGAGCTGAAAGTCCAGCATGACAAGGTGGGGCTGCAGATGTGGAATTGGCTCAGGTTTAAGGCTTCAGCAGACAACCAGTTTAATTTGGATGAAAGCTGAAAGAGTGAGATCATTTGTGTGTGTAGTTATGATTACGTGTGTTCCAGCTGGTTGCAGAAACAGCTGCTAAAGCAGGAAGTGAGGCGGCTCCGAGCCAGGAGGTTCAGCAGGAGCTGACTAAAGCCCAGGAGGAGCTCAACAAAGCCCGAGAGGAACTGATCACACTGAAGGCAGAGGTGCAGAATAAACAGGAGGCGGTGAGAGATTTTTGGGTTGTGGTGGGGGACAGAAATCTCAAGTAGTCACAATGGGCGGGAATAAATCATGCATAGAAATCAAAAATTTTATGCATCAACGTTACAAATCCTGAGGTGTTTAGAGATTAACACCCCATCGGTAGCAAGTTAAGCCTTTTTATTAACCCAACATACAATATAGAGCCCCACCAAATGTTTTAAATAAACAATACCTTGCTTTGCAAACACTTCATTTAGTCTCACATGTTCAGTCTGAGGCCTCCCAGTTTAATTGATGCATGTTTCCCACCAAATATGCTTTCACCACAGTTCCTGGACGGAACAATTTGCAATAGAGACTAAGGCTGGGCAAAAAAACAATAATGATAATTATTGTGATATAATTTTCACAAATAACAATATAACAAACTTAAAATATGTATTTTTGTTGAGGAAAAGGGACTGAAAAAATATTTTACTGAAGCAGATTTGTTCTTTCGTAATTGTCTCAGATTTTTTAAGTGATCCACTTTTTGGCATCAAGTGTTAAAAAGGTTTAATACCACAATTAACCATCTTGTTTCTTCAACTTTCACTCAGGTGCAAAAATTCACCTTTAAATAAATAATAATTTGACGATTATTGTGATTATGGATATCAAATGATATGATAATTGATTTGTTTTTGTGATAACATTTTAGGATAAATCGCCCAGCCCTAATAGACGCCTTTCATAAAATGTTTGGTGTCAATATTTCTCCGTGACAAGGAACCACAACAACACAGTTGCAATGTGTTCGAATATAAGGAACAAAAGAGAAATAACTGGTTAATTTCTTGCTACTGTAAACATGTCGTGATGCTTTTTCAGTGTTTCACTTAGTTATCCACTGCACACAAATTAGGCCCTTCCCATGGTTACATGTTGTTGAACAGACAGTTACAAACATCTGGGACCAGGCTTCTGTTCTATTGAGATTTTTTGTTCCCCAACCAGGCCCAGAAGTCCCAGCAGGAGCTGGAGGAGGCCCAGAAGGAAAACCAGCAGACCAAGGAAAAGTTCCAGGAGGTCCAAAACCAGCTGACACAGACCCAGAACCAGTTAAAACAGGTACTGTAGCACTTTTAAGTCTAAGCTCTCTGTATTAGATCTATCCAGGATGCAACCCATACAGTGTTGTCTGAGTATATGTTAATTGATTTAGATGTTAGATAGATATCTATAGATATAGAGAGATATAGATATAGAGAGAGATTAAAATCAAATTAAAAAAATACACAGTAGCCACAATAAACGGTGCAAAAATAGTAAACAGTGCGAATGGAAGGAAGCAGTACATATTGAGTGCAAATGGAAATGAAGGGTACCGACGGAGTGCAACTTCCTTCTGAAGTCCACCATCATCTCCTTGGTCTTGGAGGTGTTCAGCTGCAGATGATTGGTCCTGCACCACCTCATGAAGTCCTCATCCAGGCTCCTGCACTCCCCCTTCTGTCCATCCTTGATACAGCCAGTTCAGCTCTCCTTGGTGGTGGTGGGGAGGGGGGTTGAAGTGCAGTCTGAGGTGGTGATGGCATTGAGGGAGGTGATGGACACAATGGGGGTGTGAAATAGGCCGTCGCTGGTTGCGTCCGGGCTGTTCTGCGTTAGCCAGGTTTCAGAGAGGCAAAGTAAACTGTACTCCCTGAACGTCCTGTCCGTCCTCAGAGCTCGGCGTCTTGTTGGTCAGACAGTTCACATTCCCCATCACAATCGACAGAACCGAGGGCTTCCACCGCTTAGCAGCTAGCCTAGCCTTTTCACCTTCGCTCCGGCTCTGCAGCCTCGGTGCCGCCTCCTCAGCTCCTCGTGTTATGTGGTGGAAAATGCCGGCTCGTCCCGTTGTTTGGAGTGAAAGCAGCTTCTCCCTTGAATAAACAAGCGCTATGTTGTCCATAAGAAGCCATTGTATCCATAGTATAGATAAAGTTTAGTGTTTATATAAAGAGCAACAACAACACGACACGTGCAAAGCTACTGGATGAGTGTCCTGCCGGCGCCGGGAAGACCGTGGAAACATTTAGTGAAGTAAATACATTAGAAAAACAGGAATCACTTGCCCGTTTTCATCTCTTTGATTCTGTAGGTCCAGTCCCAGTTGTCTCAGACCCAGACTCAAGTGCAGCAGAATCAGAACCAGCTGACTCAGAGTCAGAAAGAGCTTCAGCAAGCCAAGACCCACACCCAGCAGGTAAAAATTACGCCAAGAACACAGCAACACCTGACCCAAAGAATGTCATTACTTTATGATGACATCTCCTAGATTTATAGTTCTATTTATTTGTAATTTTGATCCTCATTGCCATTAATGTTGCTATAAACCCAGTACCAAAAGAAATTGACCAGCCCTAACCCGTCTCCTTTCTAATTTAAAGGTGCAGAACCAATTGAAATCAGCTCAGTCTCTGGCTCAGGGCCGTCAAAACCAGATTCAGCAGATCCAGAGGGAGCTCCAGCAGGCTAAAGAATCCCTTCAGCAGAACCTCGTTAATCAGAAAGAGCTACAGCAGAACCAGCAAAACAGTCAACAGAGCCACAACCAGGAAGTCGGCAACCTCAAGACCGCTCTCAGCCAAGCAGAGAGCAAGGTGAGGAGCCTTCTTTCTCTTTACTGTGCATCTTTTGTTTTTTAAACGAGAGTCTTAGGCCTTGACCTCATTAGGATCGTAGTGGCCTGAGGGAAGATGACTTCCCTTTCTACATTAACATTAAAATGTGGCGTTGCTATAAGTTCTTAATTAAAGTTAAAAATCATTACATTGCTTGTTTAAGTCATAATGTCTACACTGCATTCCTTGTGTGTTTTCTCTTGCCCCGTGGTGTCAGACAAGAGATACCGTAAAACTTCAATTAATAGCCGAGTCCCAAATGGCCGCCTACACCAGGCCAGTGAACGGCCTGGTGTGGGAACACATTTTGACAAATAAATGCAAGTCTCCATTAAACGCCTGGTCTGGTTTTTATAGAAGTTCTTTGGATGTATAAAACCTTTTAAACCCCGCCGGGTCGCCCTCTTTAGCTGCTTCTAAGTTGCTTAGATCGTTAATACAAATGTTAAATGTTAATTTAATGTTTAAACGTATGATCAACATGTCGGTATGGACATGCTGCACCTCGTTAGATCAGTTAGATTCTCCACAATTCAGTCGTTTGGTTCATTTAAGGGAAACAACGAGCCCCAAAGTCTAATTCTTATAGATTTACAGGTGTAACATGGTACAAGAGATAAGTGTCAACTCCCGCTACTTTTGAAGCGCTCGTTAAGTCCGAATGTGTCTGTAACTTGATTATTTATATTTCTTTAGTCTGTAAGGGCTTTTCATAAAGATTTATCCAAGTTGTGATTCCTGTCATGTGAAGTCCATCGCTCTCGAACTTTTGCCACACTTTTCTCATCCTGCAGCCAGTTGTTTTATTTGATACTTCAAAATAAAAGCGCATAAGCTGTCTCTCGGAGCTAGAACGAATGAACGATGCGTATTTGATTTATTGGATTATTTTTATATAGTTGCCTATTTCAGTTGTGTGTGAGAGGAATCAAAGGCCTGTCCCAAATATAGACAGGGTCAATTCAGTGATCAAAGTTTTACGGTAAAAGTCAGTTTCTAAACAAAATGTTATTTTTCAGAAGGTTGCTGCTGTTGTATTAAAACCTGTGATTTCTTTGTGCAATACTAATGCATCTGTGCCTTCCTCCTAACAGGTGACTGAGCTTCAAGGCCAGCTGGACAGCCTGCAGAAGGTCAGGAAAAACTTTACACTGTCTAACTAGAAACATCACTGCATTCACAAGTGCTGTGAGCTGATGTATGGTGAAATGTGCTGATAAATCAGTACTGTAGCATTTAAAGTCTTTCTACATGAGAACTTATACAGTATTTTTCTACTTCATGGATGTATTTACGAAGAAGCTCTTTCCTGTGGGCTAAGCTTATACATGTTGGTATTTAATTAGGGAATACATTGCTTTTGAACTGTGAATTATTCATTTATTTATTTGGAATCAGTGATTAAACTTGAAACAACGCCTGCATCATCCTTTCTTTCTTTTTAAATGTCTTACTTACACAATGTGTTTGTGCCTCCCCAGACGGTTGGTGAGCGTGAAGCAGACATCAAGCGTCTGCAGGAGCAGCTAACTGAAGCTAACCAGGCTAATGAAACTAGCCGAGCCACACAGGCCAACCAGAACCAGAGTTCCCAGTCCATCCAGGCCAGTGATGCTAATGTTGCTAGTGATGCTAACAAGGCACTACAAGAGGAGCTGGCGAAACTCAGACAAGAGGTATTTCCAAATCATGCTTTCACAAAATCATTTTTAATCTATTAATTTGCATTTATCTATAGACATTCATACATTATTGCTAATTAACTGTACAATTTTAATTTGATTAGGCTTTTACCCTCTGATATGAACTATATCCTAAAAGACAAGCAAAGTGTTCTGTGGTTTCGGATGTTTACACAGACTCAGTTTAAAGTGGCAGTGAAGAATAAAATGAAAAGTAAGGAGTTTCATCAACATTATCATGAAATGAAACACGTAACAAGAGTTCATTAATTTAATTTTCCTATATTTAACCAGCTCAATGTCTTGGTGAGATTAAAATCTTTGGGTGTTGGTGTAAAACTGGTGGTTGATGAAAGCTGCCACCGTACACTGGACGTTATCTGCCACCAGATCAGCCAGTAGCAAAATTCAATCAATAAATTGCAATAGATGAGTTTCAACCAGTGGAGAGCAGTCGCTATCCATATTTACAACATAATGTGTAGAATTCTTTGCACTAACATGTCAAGACTTGGAGCTGAACAAATCATTGCAAAGAGCTGCAGGTAGGGCGGGAGATTGAAAATCTGCGGGCCGGCGGAGAGCTGTTAAACTTGGGGGAGAGGAGCCGGGAGCAGCGCTGCAGGTTTTAGACAAATAAACACCCGTAGTCAGATTCTGCTCCGACAACTACGCCTTTTTATCGCGGGAGGAGCTCAGAGTAAAGTGCTTTCATTAAAATAGTTTTTTCTTTAGTTTTTGGGATTACAACGTTGATTTATCTTCACTGGAGCTTCTCAGCAATGAGCTTCTGTGCACACCTGGTTTCAGTGTTGTTGGACTACTACTTTATATAAAAAAAATGGACCAAACTGGACATTGCTTGGAGAAAAGAAAGTGAGGAAGTTGAACTACCTGGTGTGTTCAGAAAACATGTCAGTAACTTTATTACGGCTGTCGTTGTACTTTACTGTGACCAAGTTAGCATAGCTCTAATCGATCCGAATTCCATTCAGAAAACAAACATTTTAGAAGTTGTTGTCTTGCTGACAGACCTGGCAAAGCATGAATTCATTTGTTTAACAAATCTGCATCATATTGTAGTTATTTCGGCATCAATTTAATCCGTTTATTGCTATGTAATCACAGCAAAATGTTTCCTTTCGCTTCCTACAGCTGTAGTAATCATGAGTTGTGTTTATTTGTGTTATCGCGTTGGGTGTGAACACTAAATGCCGCATTAGAGGAATGAAAAGAGCAGCAGAGAGAGACGCAGAAGGTTTTGCATTGTATGTTGAATTGTTATCGACCGCTGCTTTAAAAATGTCATTCACCACTCTTAAGAGCAGCAGTTATAATGTTGTGTTGGTTCCCTACAGCAATCTGAGAGCAAGTGCAGAGAGGATCAGCTCAGACAGCAGATGGCTGAAAAAGAGGAAAAGACGAAGAAAGTCTTCATCGGAGCAAAGACCAGAATAAACCAACTAAACAGTGAGTTTCACAAGCACGTGTGAGCACACACACTAAATTAAAGACTTGCTGACAGACTAAACAAGAAAGAGAATCTTGTTTTTGTTCCCTGCACCTTGACCTGTAGGTGCCAAGGAGCAGCTCAGTCAGGAGATAGAAGAACTGAAACAGAGTAAGGAGGAACTGGAGGTGAGAATGAACGCCCTCAAATCTCAGTATGAAGGACGAATTCTTCGGCTGGACAGAGAGCTGAGAGAACTAAAAGAGACGCAAGCACACTCTGACCCCAGAGAGGAACCACAGGACCAGAGTGGAGCTAAGGTAAACGCATCATGCTAGCTGTGGTCATGGCTGACATGAAGGTCCATACTGAGCCCACTGATAGTTGACCGTGCCTGAACAAAATAGACCATATGTTTTTAGAAATTTCTGTGTTTCATGCTGTGATTATACGTACGCCTGAACACTGAGAGAATTTGTGTGTTTTTATTTCTTTTTTTTTTTTTTCAACTACTTATAATTAATACTATTTGAATAATACAACAAAGTATTAAGGCCACTAATGGGGAGGCGGAAATATCTGAGATTTTGAGAATAAAGAAATATGAAAAATTATGATTTTCATAGTAAACAAGTGAGAGCAATCTGTCACTAATAAGCAAGTTATCAGAGATTTAAAGGTTATTGAAATGAAAATTATACCAGTTACATGATGAATGAGTCAGTAATAATACATCAATCATTGATGCTGCAGCTGGATGAAAACAGGAATCTTTTCGAGCGCAGTCACGGCATCGGAATATTATTAAAGCTCGGTATGCTTTGTGCTGTCAGTCTTTGTTCTGCTGGTATGGTAGTATCCCATTCAAACCAAAACAGTGACACGATCCTCTGACAGACACCTAAAGCTTCTTTTCAGACCGTCTCAAGATGAAACAAAGTTCAGTGGAGCAGCGATGTGCTGCTCATTATCATGAGTAGAAATGTTTACTAGATGTGGCTACATTTTCCAAACCATCCACCAAGTCCTCCTCAGTGAAGTCCCTTGACTTGTAAAACCAAAACAGACTGGTTGAAAACACTTCTGATAAATCTTCACCAGTGCAGCACACAGCTGTGTGTCCCTAAGCTTTTCAGAGGGGAACAATGCTGGTCTGTGTCTTGACGGGCACCTGGCTCAGTTTTAAACCGAGCATATTGTCCTGGGTGTGTTTTGAAAGAGACGTTTGAAAGTGTTGGAAAGTGAAATTGCATTGTAAGTCAAAATGGTAGCCCTCTGTGTTATAACGTCCCGTCCTTCTGTGCTATTTCTGTCATCAACTCTGTATCTGTATTTAGGTGGGTGATCAGGCCAGATCTGCAGACCAGAGACAGATATCTCTGAAGAGTCCTGCCCAAGACAGGGGAAGGTAAATAATGAAGACACATACACATGCACAAACACCAGAAACTACTCTGAGCGTTTGTAAATGGGCTCTTTCATTTAAACCTTTTGACATTTTTGTTTTTCAGTCAGGGGATAATCACAGTTTTAAATGGATGATATCGTTATTCTATCTATAATTCAAACTGCAGAGTTAAACAGGATAATGCAATGTAATTATGAAGTGTAACTTGTATTGGATTTTCAAACTCAAAATTACCTCAAAGTAATGGTATACAATCCATCCATTAGTGAAAACCTTAAATTGGGATTACAGCAGACTAATTGCACACGACTCCTACGACAGGTCTGCACCTCGTAAACTGAGAAAATATAATATAGTGTATAGCATTTTTCAAAATCAAGTTACAAAGTGCTGTAAAGTAGAAACAAAAAAGCTATACTTTTTTAATTTTTAATTAATGTATATTTTTAATAAAGGAATGATCTTTGTTGGCTGTCTCAGCTGGAAAAAACAGGATTGCACCACTTTGGTCACCTGAGCAACCTCTGCGTCATTTTTGACTCCGAGTTTGCGGGCATCTTTCTGAAAGTGGCCTGAAAGGGCACCCTGGCTAGTGGAGAGATTATTAAAGTAGCTAGTGCTTATAAATACATCTACTTTTGATTTCTTGTAGTTTAGCTGAAGAAAGTTATTAGACATTGAGGCTTTAATCTCTGCGAGGCAAGAGAGAATACAAGAAACATCGGTAGAAATAGTCTTTAACGGGACGTACAACTGGGTGTCATCTGCATAGAAATGGAAGTTAAAATTATAAATCTTAAATGGATCTAAAACGAGTTATACAGGCTTAAACTACATTGTTTACAATAGTATAAAAGAAACACAAAAATATAATTGCACAGGAAAACTTGCACAAAATAAAAAAATTTCACGGTTTTCTCCTTTTTAGCTCCAGCCTGTCTGACCCTCCCACTGCCAACATTCGCCCCACCCCAAGTACTCCATCTCCAAGCAATAAGCCGAGCCCCTCTACTGGTAGCAAGGCCACACCCCGTGCCAGCATCCGGCCTATGGTTACGCCGGCAGCTGTCCCCATCCCGACGCCCACCGCCACTGTCATGCCGACCACACAGACTGATAGCCAAGAGGGTGAGGAGGAGCTAAAAACAGTCTTTTTAAGCCTCACCATAAAGAAATATACTGTATGTTTGGTTGGTAATGGGTAGATAGTACTTTTAGATGATGTTCTGACGTGTGTCAGTGTATTATAATATTTCTTTCTGCAGTGCTGATGAGCGCAGGAGCCTCTGTACACTCTACCAGCTCCAGTCTGGCGAACACACCCACATCAATAACTCAGCCAACCAGCACCCAGGCCACAGCTTTTGTCCAGCCCACTCAGCAGCAGGCAGCCAATCAAGATACAGGCCCCAGTGTGGATGCAGAGCGACCAACTACTTCTTCCTCTCTGGTTGGAACAGGTAAGCAGGACCTTGTCCCAAACCCACCAGCGACCCTGCAACTTTAGAGATAAAAACACATTTACAGGAAAGAAATGAGGCATTGTTGTAGAAAAATTAAATGGTTAAACCTGGTGAATTCCTTTGTGTTGGTGTGATAAAAGCAGGTTCAAAGCGAGGCAGAGAGGACGAGGAGGAGGAGAGCAGACCGGAGAGTTCACACACACCTCCGTCCACTAAAAAACTACGACTAAAACCAACGATGCAACTGCAGGTAAACGCACAAAAACCTGGACTATACTCCCCAAATGTTCCACATACATGGCCTTTTAATTCTCTTTACATTCTTTCAGCGTGAGACACACTGGGATCACACTTTATCAGTCCCCCGGGGTTTCAGGATGTCGCAATCGCAACTAGTAACTCAAATGCAACAAATTCCTGTGAACAACACAAATTTAACCTATCATCGCCGTTTCCCGCAAAACGTCTTGAGCAATCACAAGTTGCAGCGGACATGTGTGGTACCAATGTGATTGCATACAAAGATAACAGCAAAGGCACGTGAAGAACAGGATCCAAATCTTTTTTTTACCAAAGCGGGGGCAAAAAACAAAATGAAATCATCTACTGACAAAACACCTTTCCACCGCAAAACATATGCGGAGAACGGCAGAAACGCATGGAGGACGTCAGACGAGTCAAATCACTGGGAACACAGGCTGCTGCATCCTGGTCAATTGCGAGTGCTGAAAGAATCAAAGATAAATATCTGGGCCTAGATTTCTGGCTTAGTTTGTAGTCTTAAATGTTAGAGACTGAAACTGTGCACGACTCTTAATCGTTCTTCTTTGGCTCCAAAAACTATTCTTTACAGTTTAACTGGAGACATTTTTGGCACATCCAATCACTGATTTCTTCAACGAAAACGTCAAGAAAATTGAATGAAGTCTCAGTGATTTGCTCCCTTTCACAAACGCACAAGAGGTTTGCAGTGGAGATGACTAGATCAAAGCCACCTCCTCTGCAAACCTCTTCTCACTACAATCACACCTATCACAGTGAATGAAAGAACATCTCTATGATTGAACTGCTGTTCTGTAGTTTTTTGTTTTCTGTGTGTGTCTTTCAGTTCATTCATTATTAACTGTGTAATTACAGCTGTGTCATGTGGCGTGTTTCAGATTGAAGGTGATGAGGAGATTGAAGAAGAGCTGGGGGATGACGGCGAACGACAGGATTCACCAGATGACAGTCAGGTCAGTTTCCAATGAAAGAAACTTGAGAGACTATCAAAACAATTAGCTTTTTCATTTAATACCTCGTTAAATACCTTTTAAAGGGAATGCATATTGCTAATTTCCTGCGGGGGCAGTATCGCTTCTACTGTCTGCCGTGACTACTTGGCTGTAAGACTGCTCACGAAGAAGAAGCATTCACGCAAGAAGTGGGAAAACAACGGAGAAAGAGGCAAACAGCAGAAAGTTTTTTTGTTTTTACAAGTTTTGCACACTATTTTATCAATAGATACACTTTTGAGAGGTTTTGAGTCGAGAAATCAGCTGTGTAGAATTTGAATATTAGAAGTTTTACAAAAGTTGATGGCTAATCGAAAATGTGCCGGCCAGTCACGCCCACAGAGCCCTCTGGTCCCAGTTACACAGACCACTGCAGCAGCAACAACAGAGCAGTAAAGGAAAGGCTACAACTGTGAGATATTTTCAATGTTCGTATCACTGAGCTGTCTTTATAAGCTGAGTAATGGTTTACCATTTTAAAGTAAATCAAGGAACATCTGGCTCATGATATAGAGAACATTCTGGGCTTGTCCAACTTAGAAACACTAAATAAAAAATAAACCACAGAAGTATTATGAAAGGGGACTGTTGCTTTATATTCTAAATAGACATCACTTTGTTAGTGCTCTGCCAGCACTGGACAAAGCGCTATGAGCAGAGCAGTCGAACACTGAGACAGCCTTAGCAGGTAGATGTGACGTCAGCTCTGCACGAAAATAGGAAATAAAGTTGGCAACCTAGTATTAAAAGCAGTCTAAAGCCTGAGCTTGATGCTCACAGGGATAACTTTTACCTTTGCCACATTATTTGAAACTTTGGCCACATTTTATATGAACTTCTGACATGGTAACATTATATATGACAGAAAATAAGTGAATATTAGGTCCCCTTTAAGATTTGACCATGTCGTGGAAATTATATTCCTGGTGAGGGGTTGAGCAAAGAGTTGAGCTACAACCATCCGTTGTCTTTGAAGAATTTATTTAACAAAAGAGAATAAACAGAAGTACTACAACACACATACAGGCCTAGAGCAGCTTCGGGCGTCTGGCCCCAAGCAAAGGGATGCATACTCATTTACGCAGTTTAGATTTCTATGTTTTGGGGAACAGAGATCCTCTCTCAGCCTTAAATGAACATTCCAGGAGAGGAAAGACGAGAGAGGAAAACACCAAAACAATCTCACAGCTCTGACCTAAACCCTAGTAAATGTGGACAGACTAACATAAGGAGCAGAGGAGAGGAAAGACGAGAGAGGAAAACACCAAAACAATCTCACAGCTCTGACCTAAACTCTAGTAAATGTGGACAGAGGAGAGGAAAGGTTAAGGATAAAAACACAATTTTCTGCCATAATAGACAAGATTGGACCCTTGATGCTGCTGCTATTCATGAGTAGGTGTTAGTTTTTGTCATAATATTGGGCGTTTGTTTGGGGTGTAGGAGCTTCCAGAGGAGTGTTTCCCTGTCTTAGCTGAAGAGGACGAGGACCTTGAGGAAGGAGGCGTGTCCCAGTCTGTCCCCTCTGAACAGATGTCCTCTCAGGGCTCCACTATTATTCGGGACGTCATTGTGATCGACACGGACAGCGAGAGCCGTGAGAGCAAAGAGGCGGAGGAGAAGCAGGAGGACGAAGGCGAGGAGGAGGAGGAGGAGGA
>NC_060155.1:27565973-27589198 GCF_021292245.1 Micropterus dolomieu
AAGAGAATAAACAGAAGTACTACAACACACATACAGGCCTAGAGCAGCTTCGGGCGTCTGGCCCCAAGCAAAGGGATGCATACTCATTTACGCAGTTTTAGATTTCTATGTTTTGGGGAACAGAGATCCTCTCTCAGCCTTAAATGAACATTCCAGGAGAGGAAAGACGAGAGAGGAAAACACCAAAACAATCTCACAGCTCTGACCTAAACTCTAGTAAATGTGGACAGAGGAGAGGAAAGGTTAAGGATAAAAACACAATTTTCTGCCATAATAGACAAGATTGGACCCTTGATGCTGCTGCTATTCATGAGTAGGTGTTAGTTTTTGTCATAATATTGGGCGTTTGTTTGGGGTGTAGGAGCTTCCAGAGGAGTGTTTCCCTGTCTTAGCTGAAGAGGACGAGGACCTTGAGGAAGGAGGCGTGTCCCAGTCTGTCCCCTCTGAACAGATGTCCTCTCAGGGCTCCACTATTATTCGGGACGTCATTGTGATCGACACGGACAGCGAGAGCCGTGAGAGCAAAGAGGCGGAGGAGAAGCAGGAGGACGAAGGCGAGGAGGAGGAGGAGGAGGAAGAAGAAGAAGAGGAGGAGGAGGTGCTGATCCGCTTATGAACGTCAATATATATCCAGCTTTGATCTGTTGTCTGGAGTAAATAACCTCGCTCTCTCTGTCTGCCTCAGTATAAAGAGGAAGAAGAGGATGATGAAGAGGATGACGATGGCGGTGACAGCGGCATGAGGGAAGGCGAGGAGAGTAATGAGGAGAGCAGGGGAGCAGAAGAGGAGGGAGGGGAGGAGGAGCCACCAGAGGCCCCCAACGCAGAGGAGAACGTGTGTGGAGCGTCTTCGGACTCCCAGCATGCCTCTGAGCCGTCGCACAGCAGTGAGCATCTTCTGTAGTCTCTGATTGGCTTTAATTGTTCCTCATTGTGAAATCACCTAATGTGAGTCACTCGTCTCTTCCAGGTGAGGGCAGCAGTGGTGCCACGTCGGAGTCCGACCCCCCCAGAGACCTTGTACAACTCCCCCCAACCTCCACCACCTCTGGGCCCTCCCCCTCGTCCCTGACACCCCGCCTGCCCCACCCGCGTAGGCCCCCACACCCTCTCCCACCACGGCTCTACATCCAACCTCCGGCTCACGAGCTGGGACCCCCGCACACACAGGTACACACTGTAGCTTTACATCTAAACAGTAGACTATTAGCCCGTTTAACTTGAACATCTTGACAAATTAAAATTGTAAAATGTCCTGAATAAATGATAGAATACTCTTAACAGCAATGATTTGTTTTTGTAAACCAGCGACAGCCCTCTCAGCTGCGCAGACCATCAGTAGGGCGCGGACCTCAACTTACTCCTGGAATAGGCAGTATGGTAAGAAATGCTGAATTTGATTACTTTTGCTTTATATAACATTACATTTATGTAGCTGTCACTTTTATCCAAAGTGACTTGCAACAAGTGCATTTGGATACAACCTGAAATCAACTTCATCAAATATGCTGAACTGAATCAAGTGCTACATTTACAAAAAATAAGTCAAATAGTTTTTATTGGCCCAAGTACAGTCTGAAGATGTGTAGCATTTCTGCTGTCCTCATGTAAGGAGGGAGCTCGCCAGGACAGCAAACGGCCATGATTTCGTAGAGCGGTAGATGGGCCCCCTTGTAGAGTAGCGAGCATATTGGCGGCAGAAGAATAGGGCTGCAAATAACGATTATTTTAATTATTGACTAATCTGCCGACAACTTTCACGATTAATCGTTAAGTCTATAAAATGTCAAGAAATTGTAAAAAAAAAAAAAAATTCCCGAGCACAAAGTTGCATCTTTTAAATTGCTTCTTTTGCCCAACCAACAGTCCAAAACTCAAAGACTCTTCATTTACTATCATAAATGACAGAGTAGTAGCAATTCTTTACATTTAAGAAGATGAAACCAGCATGTTTTACATTTTTGTTTAAAAAAATATATATGTATATGTATGTATGTATGATAAAACTATTATCAATAGTTGTCGATTAATTTTCTTTCGATTGATTAATCGACTAATCGTTGCAGCTCTACAGTGTAGTGGACGGGCTGGGTGTGTGGTTGATGTAGGATAGCCCTGAGCCATTCACAGCATGGTAAGCAAGTACCAGTGCAGGGTACGGAGGTGTAGTGTTGGACAACTTTGTGGGTTCACTAGCACCAGCAAGTTACAGTAGTGCCTGGACCAGAACCTGCTTGATGGACTGAACTTGACAGGAAAAGTCATCATTGAGTGTATGTTTCTTTAAAAGAGGGTTCACTTTATCCATCCACAACACAGCAGATGGAGCATAGTCAAGAACAGAAAATACCTATTTGAATAGTAAAAAACATTCAGCCTATTTCAGAAGTCAGAATGCACACTGTTTGATGTTGGAGTTAATGGTACGGTAAATGGTATATATTATTGGTATAAAAGGCCATACTGTGTGTGCGAACCATGTGAAGTTGATCTGCAGCTGTAGTGAGAAAGTGTGTTTGTGTGTTGCAGCAACATTTCTTTGACGATGACGACAGAATGGTTCCCAGTACTCCCACTCTGGTAGTCCCACACCGCACTGATGGCTTTGCTGAGGCTATACAGTAAGACGAAACGCACACACAGACTTTAGTGTAAAATACACACACGTTGAACATTTAGTGGTCACGGAATTCCTAGAATATCATTGAATTGCATTAGATGGTTTGAAAGTTCCTCATTAATGTTTGTTTTTTATTGATTTTGAGTTAAAAATACGTGGATTTTAAAAAAGCAATAGATTTTCATTTAGATTGCATGTCTTCAATCAGGGTTTCAGTCCAGTGGAAACCTCTTACAGTGATCAAACGCTGTTATGGATAATAAAATCATTCACACACAAATGCAGTTTAAACAAGTCTAACAAAAATGTTTGTTATGGAGAGAGTTAATAAAGAGTGCTTGATCAGAACCTCAGAGGGATCTTTGACTGTCTTTCATCTCCTCAGTTCTCCTCAGGTAGCGGGTCTTTCCACCAGGTTCAGGTTTGGACCTCCAGAGGACCTGCTGAGTCAGACATCAGGCTCACACTCTGACCTGGGACAGCTGGCCTCTCAAGGAGGTAACACACACACACACAGAGTGACACCTGCACTAATGTCAAACAGTAACGCGATCATACATTTTAACACTTAATCCTGTCTTTGTTTCTACTGATGTGTGTATAGGTCTGGGGATGTACGAGTCTCCTCTGTTCCTGGCCGCGCACGATGAGGACGGAGGAGGAAGGAGCGTGCCCACCACGCCTTTACAGGTGGCTGCACCAGGTAACGCTCGCACTCACGCTGCTGTGTACATTACGACAGGTGGCTGTTTGTGTCGGTGTTAACTATGAACGCTTCATCGTGTTCCTCATCTCTCGGTCTCCGTCAGTGACCGTCTTCACGGAGTCTCTGCCGTCAGACAGCGGCGACAACATGGCATCCCAGTCGGTTCCCATGGTAACCGCCTCCACCGGGATGGCTTCTGCCGGCGATGATGGAGATGAAGTGTTCATGGAGCACGAAGGAGAAGGGTGAGCACTTTGTCAACTGTCAGGCCCGAGCGTGGAGTTTGTTTCTGTAGGTCAGTGGGGACCGACGCCGGGAAGCTGCAGAAAGCAACTCAATCTGCGGTTCTGATAGTAGAGAAGCAAAGACGGTCACCAAGAGGTTTGAGTGGGAGCTTGTGAAAATAAAAGACTCGCACGGCCCTTTTTCTGATCGTCAGGTTTGTTTCCAATACAATTTTTGCCCAATTCATTGAATATCTCCTCACGGTCCGCTAATCTGGCGTTTGCACACAGCCCTGGCTCTGGTCATCTAATTTCCGTAAAACCTGCCAATATTCAAAATGTACACAGTTGATTTCTCACCTCAAAACCTCTCAGAAGTGGATTTAATGATGAGATGGCATACAAAAAGTGTAAAATATAAAACATTAGACCCTGTCTGGCGTGTGCAGTGATGATGCAGTGAATAGTGATGATTCTCTCTGACCAATCGGTAATCTGTAGTGTTTTCACATCACATTTTGGTATCAGCTTGCTTGGAACCTCGACAGAGGTGATATTAAAAAAATAAATAAATGCGAGGCAAGCTGGTACCATGCGGTAGAAAAGGGACAAAAGTGGCCCGCTACCCCGTCACACTACACTGTTCCATCCGTTCCACTGACATTCAGCTCACTTTCTAGGTCACCAGCACATGCTGTTGTTGTGATGTTAGCTATAGTAGCAGGAGAGCTGTGAGTATCGCTGTCTGGAGCTGGTGTGCTGGCTCTGGGACGTCTCTGTGTGTTTGCTGTGGCTCAGGAGGTAGAGCGGGTTGGCCGTTAATCGGAAGGTCGGCGGTTCAATCCCTGGCTCCCCCTGGTTGCGTGTTGAAGTGTACTTGGAAGATACTGAACCCTGAATTGCCCCTGGTGGCTATTCCGCCAGTGTATGAGTGAATGCAGATGTAGTGTAAAAGCGCTTTGAGTGGTCGAAAAGACTAGAAAGGCGCTATACAAGTACGGAGCATTTACATTCACAGCAGCTGCAACGGTAACAACCGTACGCTAACCCAAAACTTAGCTAATGTTAATGACATTACTTGCTGTGGTGTTGTTCGCTCTATATCGTTGAATTTGTCATGGTGTTGGATTTGTCCAGTATCACTTACTCCACCTCTAAAAAGATTTTGTACCTATTGACTGATTTTTTTTTTTTTTTTTTTTTGGGACATCTGTTTGTGTTTTCCAGTCCTGAATCTTCTTTGGACAGCCAAACAGACATGGAGTCTACCGGACAGCAGAGTGAGGATGCAACACTGCCATCTACCAGCCAAGACCCTGGTAATGTATTCGGTCCACTAACCATAATTTAAACCATCCAACATATCACATATTTTTTTTCCATCCAACATTGAAACTACAGCAAATCTCAACAACCGGACTTTCATCACAACTGGGGGAATCATTTTAGTTTCTTATAGCAATTCATTTCGTCAATCCTGCAGAATTCCTTCGCTCAGAATTACCAAGTCGTACTTGTGTTCAGCTGAATCTTTTTGCCCTGGTTGATACCAAAGATGTAAGTAATTTGCCGTTGATGTGCTGCTGATGTGATGAACTGTATTCACAGACACCAGCAGTGTTCCTCAGCGGCGCACACTGACCAGTCAACCTCTGATGAGCATCCTGTCGGGCAGAGGAAACAGAGGAGGGAGGGGCGAGGCCAGGACGTTACTCAGCCGCAGGGGTAAGAACCTGAAACTGTCCTGGAGGACTGGACTTTCAGTGCAGGGCTCTTGATAATCACCGATATTGTACACTTGCAGGAAAAACTGCACACACAAAGGGTTAATGATGAAGCTGTTTATTGAAGTGCAATAAGCAGAGAGCAGCATACACATAAGAATAATATCATGAACACTGACGATGTTGGATTAAACTTCTTTCTCCTCACATTTGTGTTTTCAGGAACTTTCTCTCGAGGAGGAAGGGGAGGAGCCATGGGCAGAGGGGGCTTTGCCTAATGACGATGTCACCAGTAGCAACTCTGGTCATCTCATCCAACAAGGAAATAAAAAGATAACGCTTGTTTTTTTTTTTCTAGAATTCATTATACCAACAAATCTTCTGTCCAATCAAAATCATTAGTCACACTATTACATTTGAGGTATGACAGCTTTGTGCGTGTTTTGATCCTTTCTCTTGAGTGATGTAAGGTCACATTGCTTGTTAAATCCAGCGAGCTTTAGGTTGTGTTTTGTAATGTTGTTTCACATATATTCATGAGGGCAGTCCTGGATTTGTTATTTTGTTAGTATCTTCGTTTTGCTCTGTCTTTGGGCTGTTAATACACATGTTTTAATAATAAAGTCAAATAATGAGTAGCAGCGATATAGAGTATTTTTTATTTTATTTTTTATAATCAAGGGGAGTCAGAGTTCCCGGCAGACTCATCACACTTAAGATGGCTACCGTTGGGCTTTGAGATGAACAAGAATGTGGCATTTTTATTTGATCTTGTTTCCATATTTACACATAATGAAAAGTGAAAATGGAGAGGGACACAATTAGAGCTCAATCAATCAGTTACTCGATTAGTTGATAGAAAATTATGCAGCAGAAATTTTGTTAAGGGGTTTGATTAATTAGGTCATTCATCAAGAATAATTACTTTGCGTTTTCTGACTTTTTTGCTTCTTAAATGTGAGGGTTTATTTTATATTGTAAATTGATAATCTTTAAGTTTTAGACAAAAGAAAAAACAATCTTAAAATGTGAAGTTGGGCTCTGGAAAATGTAGAAATGGATGACACTTTTCAGACCTGACTTTTTAGTCCTCTTTATTAGCGTTATTGTAATTATTAATTTTGGAAATTATGTGTATTTAGCAGCTGGATAGTTTAAGGTTTTATTGGAGGCTGTCACAATCTGTGATGGTACTTAGCTGACACTGTAAAATACTCTGATTAAAAAATTATTAGAAAATATAGTAAATTGCTACTTTTAGAGAAATTTACTCATTAGAAACGCAAAAAGAAATTTTGTTCAGGATGTTCCTAGGGACAGCGCAGCCAGACTCTGATGGAGTTTGCTGGGCGGGGAGGGTTTGCGTGCGGAGGTGCCATGTTGGCAGAGTTGGTTATCACAGCAGCAGGGCTGAGGATGGGTAGAGGTGCAAGGGCTGCAGATGGGTCCGGTTTGGCCAGTGCTGGCAGGTCACCTGAAATCTGGATGCTGAAGAAGAGAGCTGCAGAGAAAGCAGAGTAAATGATTTCAACGCAGATCCTCAACCAGACGTATAACTCTGAAAATCTGGGAAAAGCCTCATCTCACAGGGAAAGACTGTGAGGAAAAGACAAATTATCACATTTGTGGAAAATAAAGATCCTAAAGTTAAAGTTGAGCCAACAGCCTCTTAAGTCTTGTTGCTTTCTAAGGAAGAACAATGCTTTTTAGGAAGGGTCTTACGTCCAGAGAAGACGTAGTGCTCGTATCGGTCGTTCCTCTGGGGGCTGGGCATGGACAGAGCAGAGGTGACCGGGGTAGGGAATCCCTTCAGAGACACTTTGAGGTTGATCTCGCCACTTAGAAGAACTTCTAGATGTGAGAAATAAAAAATAAAAAAACAACACAAGTGAGAAGAAGAAGCAACCCACTCTGATAGTTATTTGATGAATTTAACCTAATAAATGTTTCATGTGATGATCGTCATACTTTGTCATATAAATGTATTAACTTTACTAAGCAGGTATATTGTAGTAATATCCAAGCTGTGGATCTCGAGTTAGAGGAGATTGAGCAGAACAGAAATAGGAATGAACATAGAAATAACCCTGCTTCCTACGCTTACACTTATGGACACCTTTTGCAAAGTTTGAACGCCATTAGTTTCAGACAAGGAAAAGGGTTAAGTTTAGTAATGCAGGACCTTGCAATAAGGCCCACTAAGAGGGAGCAGGATGTGTATATCAGCGAATGCCGCTCGGATCACCTGTATTCTGGTTTGAATCTACAGTGCATTTATATTGCACTGATCTCTATTCGACTCAAATATTTTAATTTAAAATAATAACAATTGTGGAAAATAAAATTATGATAATACTCATAATTGGTTGGTCAGTGGCGAGGACCTGCTACGGTGGGTTGGTGTTTTTGTGTCTGGGCTTTTTAAAGGAACAGTGCAACGTTTTGTGGGAAATGCTTTGTTAGGCTACCGACCAGCCTGGTGAGCGAAACGTCCCGTCAAGGAGCTCCTTGGTTTTTTGCCGCAGGAGAGAGTGCTGCCTGATGGGAAGGTGAACCTCTGCATGACGTCTCCTGGAGGACAGAGAGAGAGCAGCTGTTGGTCATGTCTGTAAACTCAGCACTGTATGTTCATTTCTATATCTGGAGATGACACCTTGCTTTATATCCATACAGTTCCACACATTCAACAGGGAGCCGAACTTTACAACAAACAACCACACTGTTTTGAGACTGAAAGTTTATTTCTGAAGTTGGGAACAGGATGTGTAACAAAAGAAGAATCTCTCACTAGCTTTTTCAGAGCTTTCACCTGCATCTCATGGTCTTCATCATTGAATGTAAGGGGCTCCGGTGTAAAGAACAACTGACAACAGCTTCTACCACACCTGACATCTGACACCAAACTGCACAGTTTAATTTGCAAATGAAGACTGTGAGCTGTAGCTGAAAGCCTCCAAAACAGCTAGTTAGTGGAAATGAGATTATTTTTAACCATACTGTTCTTATGGCCAGTTGGAAGTTATGCCTTGATCAAGGACACTTGATTGGTGGCTTTTAATGTGCAGTTGACTTGTTAATTTATCCCACTAATTCCGCCCCAGCTATGGAAAGCCGTTTTAACATCTTTAAAACTTACTAGTCGTTACTTATATGCTACTAGTATCTATTCATTAGTTACTAGTATTTATTCAAATATATTACTAGTAACTGTTTCCATTTTAAAATAAGAACGAGTATATAAATTATAGATACTAGTAAAAAGGAAATAGTTACTAGTAATACAAAGATTTCAATGGCAAAAATCTGCAATTGGTGAATACTAACTAAAAATAAGCACTAGTAACTAAAATTTAAGTATTAGTATCTGATCAAATGTTATTACTAGTAAAACAGGAATAGTTACTAGTAACTAAGAAGTAGCTTAGTACTAGTAGCTTTTAAATAGCGACCAGTAAGTTTTAAGGAATAAATGTTAAAACGGCTTGCCATATCCCAGCTGCTCTTGGGATTCAGCAACTTGAGATTCAAAATATAAATGTGTTGATGTGACTTTAATCGAGACGCAGAATCCATCCCAGGCCTAGATTGTGCCTCCGTCTCGGTGTTTGTTGTCTTTGTGTATTCCTCACCGTTTTTAAAGAAGTAAACAGTCTCTGGTCTGCTCCTGGTGGCTGGTACTGCCAGTGCAGCACTGATGCCTCCTGTCAGACCTGGGAACTCAGAGGCCAGAGGTTTGGGGTAGCCTGGCTCCATCACCATGTTCCCATCTAGACGCCAGTACTGGTCTCCCTGCAGCGGAGGACGAGGAGGAGACATGGTGACGAAGAGGCTAACTGCTTTATCATCAGAGGGAGCTTTCTGAGGTGAGCTCCCTTTGTTGTGTTGCCATTACAGTAACACAGTTTGGCATAATCATAGAGTATTATTCAGCACTGTCAGTGGTGGACGAAGTATTCTGATCCTTTACTTAGGTAAAAGTACTAATACAACACTGTAAAAATACTCTTACTAGTAAAAGTCCTGAATTGAAAATGTTAAAGTAAAAGTATGTAAGTATAATCTGGAAAATGTACTTAAAGTATTTATTTTCACCATTAATTGATTTTCTAAATTCAGAAATGTGAGAAATGCAGTCACAGTTACCCAGAACCCAAAAACAGGGGTGTCATGATTAAAAAAAAAATTATGTAATTCAATATCGATAATTATCACAATAAATGTCAAATCATCATTTCTTTTAAGTTTTTAAAGGCAGATTTTTGCCTCTGAGTGAAAGTTGAAGAAACCTTCTTTATGGTCAGAACAAACACTTGATGCTACACAGTGGATAACTTAACAAATCTGAGGTATTAATCTTTTTTTAAACAAATATACTTATATAAATAAGTAAAATTAAGTAAAATCTTTCTTTTCAGTCAGTTTTCCTAAATATCTTAAGAGAAAAATGAAGTGCTAATTTGTTCATGATTTAAATGAATTAAATCAAATATTTATTGAACATTTGTTATATTGTTATAGAGGAAAATTATATAGTTGATAATGATAATTATCATTATTGTTTTATTGCCCAGCCCTAGCCTAAAGTGACACCTTCACAGTGCTTTGCTTTGTCTAGCCAACAGTACAAAGCTCAAATTTATTACAAATGAATTAACATAATTAAAATGAAAAGCAGCAAATCTTCACATTTGTGGACATGAAAAATGTCTCAATTTTCAAAATCAAAAATCAAAGTTGTTGCCAGTTAATTTGAATGTCAATCTAATAATCATGTCAGCTGTACTTGTATAAAATGTTGGGTAGTTTAATTTATAACAAAACATATTTTTTAAACTCTTCATATGTTTCAATGTGAACATCTTAATTTGTAAAGTAGTTGAAGCTGTCAGATAAATGTAGTGAAATGTAGTGGTGGAGTAGAAGTAGATAGTGGCATGAAAAGGAAATACTCGAGTAAAGTACGTCAAATTTGTACTTAAGTACAGTACTTGAGTAAATGTACTTAATTATTGTCCAGCAGTGAGTGCTGTATGCTGAAATATAAAGAGACTTTTTGTCTAATGGAAGCTCTAAAGCAACCATTCAGAGTTCAAAACTTTAAAAATTCATTATAAATCATCTGTACTGTAAGTACATTTTTGGAAATTTAACAAAGATTTAATAACCGTTAAGCAAGATTTTCACAGACTGCATAGTGGATATTACTTTTTTTTTCTAAAGCAATTCTTGAATGAGTTCACTTTTTACCAAAACTCTAGAAAAACAGACAATGTAAACCTTCCTTATTATCCAAGGCAGCTTTACAAGACTTTTGAGGAAGTATGTAGAAGTTTGTGAGACAAAGAAAATGCTAAAAAACATATAGTCTAGAATAGAGTTGTCCCGCCTTAACCCCACAAATATTATCCATCCACAATGATGCCCAGTACATTTCCCTGATAGCGGTGCGGAGTTAAAACAACAGAAATTCCGTACAAAATATCTGTACATGCTGTTGCTTTGGACTATTCAGGACTGGATACTGGAACCTAGTACAATGTGTAGTACAGAAATTGTTGTAGTTACAGTACAGCAGCTTATTAATATTGGTGGTGCTGGTGGTGTCAGTCTGGATTTCGCTAGTAGTTTAAGATCAAGTTTACACATTTAGCAGGAAAATGAGCAGACTGACTGACACAGTGGTTGTAGATGAGCAGTAATACAGGGTTATGGTAATATTTTTACCTTGATGATGTAGGTGTTTCCGTGGCAGTTGCATCGTGTGAAGACGGTATCGATGGGGGACAAGACACCCAGAGTGTCTGTGATACTCTGTGGATGACCAACTGAGCGACTGGCAGGGTCCACGGACCAGAACAGCTCACCTGAAACACGGGTAACTCAAAGATGTCACTGAATCACATTACATTAACATACGAGGATCACACACAAAACACATACAAAATCTCATTCAGTCATTACGCACACTTTAATATATGTAGAAACAGTACAATACAGCATTTAACCACAAGGGCAACAACAAACAACAACACACACTGACGCTGACCTTTAAATATCAGTATGGTCCCGTTGATGAGAGCTGTCAGTCCATTGATCGGGGAATCACTGCACAGGTCGACATCAGCATAGAGTCCTACACACACACACACACACTTTATTTTAAAAACTGATCCAGTGTGTTATTTATATGAATTACAACCTTATAAGTTGTTTGAATTTTCTGTATTTTTTAAAATTAGCAAAACAAAACAAATTTGAGACACAGATGATCATTCAGATGTGTTCAACATGTGTTTAGATGCCATAACTATAAACTTAAAATGTTAAATTTGTAATTTTTGTACATGCAAAGTCACAAGAGACTGAAGTTGGTCAATAAGGGACACACACACACACAAATCACAAGGACCACTTGTCCTACCTGTCCCTGGTACCTCAGAACCTCCTTCCCCCAAAGAGAGACCTAAGTCTTGGGCTACGTCCTGCAGGGTGCTGGGTCTGGGCCTGGAGCCTGCCAGGCCACTGAGAACTGTAGTCAAATGCAATTAATCAAATACATTTTTACTTATAGATAGAGTAAATGATTTTTAAATAAAACAAATTGAAATAAACAAATAAAACAAATGTTATATTTGGAATTAAATTAAAAATAATCTCTGTTTAATTAACCTTGACTTGGCCCAGATGGAGCCACCACCTCAGGAGACAGCACAAGGTGGACATTCACTTTCCCACCATCAGCTCCAAGACCAGAGGCACTGCTGCCCAGAGGCAGAGCACTGGCGCTGGGCAGAGAGGAGCCGGGTGCTGGTGAGTCTGGAGCTCCACCATGAGAGGAAGCGCTGGACATCGGCAGTAAACCGACGGGGATGTTATTCACACCTACAAGAGAAGGTTTGCATCTTTTCATGTAATTGGACAAAATGATATTATCTTTTGAGTAAAAAATGTAATTTAAAAATCTTAGTGGAATAAAAAAAATAAAATCCTAACCATGTTGTCGTGAGTTGGTTGGTACAACTGGAGGGGTGGGGCCAGAGGAGCCGGCAGTGAGTGGGTTGAGGAGGTTTAATGCACCTGGACACTGACCCCCGGGGTACTGTGGGCAGGGACCCCTTGCTACATAAAAACATATACATTAAAATTACAATAATATATCAGCATTAATCATTTATTTGAATGTACTTAAAGGTGTTGTCATAATTTGATGAATAGCTATTCCCCCGTTTCCAGTCTGCTCAGCTAGGCTAAACAGCATAGCTTCATATTTTCCATACAGATGTGAGAGTGGTATTGATCTACTCATCCAACGCAAGAAAGCGAATAAGCACATTTCCTAATGTGTTGAACTATTCCTTCCTCTTAATGGCTTAAGACTAGATTTTGACATGGGAACCATCTATTAAACAAGGTCACATATTGGGGGATAAAGCACCAAACTTAGTTGATATTGCACTTTAGTGGTGCGATTTCCCCAATAAATACTTTAAAAAAAACATGTCAAGTCAGTAATCTGGTCTCTTTCATTTGCATGTTAAAAACACATTTCTCCATCGGGTTCTGACTGTGTATTTAATGAATGTTTGGATACAGTGAATCAACAACAAATTCAACATAAAAATCTACCTGTGTAGCGTTCCTCGCTCTCACTGTTAGACCTTTTCTTGTTCTTCTCCGATTTCCGTTTTCCTGATGGAATAACAATAAAAAAGGGAGATTTTGTTTCTTTTATGAAGACTGTGGACACACATGTTTATCCAGCATCAGTTTAGTGTTCAAAAAGTAACACAGAAAAGCCTGGACAGGTAACAAAATGTAAACACGTTTCACGTTTTAAGTCTGAGCAGCTACCTGACCAAGCCTTTTGACTCTAACAAATGTCCTTGTAAAAGCTACGATGGCAGTGAAAGGGAAGCTCTGCTGCTGGTTAGTTGGTTGTTATTGATGGCTGCTAACCTGAAGCTGCAGCCCTCAGAGGCTGGAAAGTCATGGGGCGTGAAACTGACACACTGGCATCTGTGGACAGAGAGAAAAGGTTGAACTCTGCACTCTGGGGTTTACTTTGTGATACAAACTTAAAACTGCGTCAGCTATTCAAATCAGGATATTTTGTTCATCCAGTACCCAAGTTTCTTAAAGCTTCATTTGATGTCTTTAAACTCCACTACAACTGTGTACAGTATGCTAAGTGTATAATTGTACAATAGTGTTGTTGTGGTTGTTGGCCCTTACCGCAGTGTAGCTGGAAGTCCTGACAACAGGTGTTGTATTGGATGCACTGTGAATCACATTCACACAGCCGACCGCGCCTGAATGTCTCACTACAGCGACCCTGACAGGACTGAGCTGAGAACAACAGCCAGACAAACAGAACATCATCATCACAGCAGAGCGCGTCTTACTTTTGACTGGTCAAAACTATTTGAAATGTGAAGCTCCACTAAGGAGCAGAATAACTACAAAACAGGCAGACATACACAGCCCTGACATTGCAATAAAAATAATAACACATCCAACAGGCATGGAGAATTGTTGGCATTCGTTTGGAGTCATGTTTCTGTCCACAGGATAATCTGGCTCTTTAGCTGCTAAATGCTCCCCTATGAACCTCAGCTAATTGAAAACTTTGTCATCAGTCTACTTTTTTGGTCCTGGTCCAGATCTTTTTTTGCTTAAAGTAGCTGTCAAAGCCAAAATGGGCCTGTAAAACTAAGTGCTAGGAATCTAAAAAAGTTCCGTAGAAACAAAAACAACAAGCTAAAAGAATCTAAGAAGTTCCACAGAAACCAAAACAAGCTAAAATAATCTAAAAAGTTCAATAGAAGCTTAAACAAGTTAAAAGAATCTAAGAAGTTCCACAGAAACCAAAACAAGCTAAAATAATCTAAAAAGTTCAATAGAAGCTTAAACAACAAGTTAAAAGAATCTTCCACAGAAGCTAATTAAAAAGCTAAAAATCTTTGAAAACGAACTAAAAGAGGACAAAAAGGTCTATAAAACCTAAAACAACAAGCTAGAATTAGGCTGAAATGTTGACAGATGCCAAAACAACAAGCTAATAAAAAGGCTGAAAAGCTTTAAACTAACTAAAACAATGAGTGTAAAGAGGCCAAAAAGTTCTGCAGAACTGCAGAGTTGTTCTCTGTATCAGTATAAGCAACACCTTTCACATTTGAGCCACTTGATTTAATTGTGACATGACTTGACATGTCAAAATTAGGAAAAGCACAGGTGTAAATGACAAAATGTGTGATGGATGAATTCCATTTAGCTGCTTCAGTTTCAGGGTCCTGATATTGTTCATGTTGACTCACGGCTGACGGGCACACTTTAATAGAACACAGGCATTGTTAATATTATCAGTGATATGACGAGTCAAAATGTCTGCTGTGAAAATATATTTACCGCATTATTATTGTATGTGTCTTATAATGAGCGTCTTACCAGTGGTGCAAACAGCCTGAAAGTCTTGGCAGCACTCATTATGTTGCAGGCAGCTCAGGTCACAGGTACACTGCTGGCCTCTGGTGAAACTTTCACCACAACGACCCACACAGCTGCCTGAAGAGAGACAGCGTGTGTGTGTGTAGCATTTCAGTAATACTTTAAATCATCCATAAGGCATTGTAAGTGTATCATATGGTATCACATCTGTAAGGTATTGTCAACCACAAGACATCCAGTACAAGTGTTATAGGTACAATATTAATATTAGATGTTACCAAATCTCCATTATAAGACATTAAGGCATAGTATGTGTTTTACTAGAAAATATAAGAAGTACAAGGGACTTTATAAGGTGTTATATCTGCATTATGAGGAATTTGATTGCAAGGTACCGTGGGTAAATTATTAGATACTGACATGGTATCACAGCTGCATTAGTGCATGTGTTACCAGGTCATATAAGACATACTAGGGTTATTATTGGACATTAGTGCTAATAATACATATTTAGATGCATTATTTGACCTTCAAAGGTATAGGTCCTCTATAAGACATCAGAAAGGCTTTAAATGGTAAATAAAAACACAACATGTGCATCCTCTTGGCAGTGGTGGACATTTACTCAAGTACTGTATTTAAGCACAAATTTGAGGCACCTGTTTCCAAACACTTTCTACTTCTACTCCACCACAACTCAAAGAGATAAATGTAGTGAAGTAAAAAGCACAATATTTCTGACAGCTTTAGCTAGTCATTACAAATTAAGATTTTGACAAACAAAACTTTAAGAGTTTATAAAATATGATGTTTTGTTATGAATTAAACTACCGAACACTTTACACAAGTACAGCTGAAACAATTAGTCAGTTGACAGAAAATTAACTGGCAACTATTCTGATCATTTACATTTTTCATGCAAAAACATTTGATGGTTCCGGCTTCACAAATGTGAAGATTTGCTGCTTTTCCTTTAGATTATTTAAATAATTTGAATGTTTGTTAATAATGTTGAGGTTTAGACTGTTGGTTGGACAAAACAAAGTATTATAAAGATGTCACTTTAGGCTCTGGGTACCTGTGACAACATTTCTCACTATTTTCAGAATTTTGAATTAATGAGAAAATAATCAACAGATGAATCCATAAAGAAAATAATAATTAGTTGCAGTCTGATACAAAATAGTTCACAATGAGCTCCAGCTCAACAACTACAGAATTAAAATCCTGCTTTTACATGAATGCATGATGAATAATAATCTCATGATATAATATACACTAGTACTTTTACTTTAACACTTTAAGTACATTTTCCTTATTACACTTACTGCTTTCCAATGCAGAACCTTTACTTGTAACAGAGTATTTTTACAGTGTGGTATTAGTACTTTTACTTTGTCAAAGGATCTGAATACTTTGTCCACCACTGAGGTTTGGCACTACAAACACAAAGTGCCATAGTGTAGATTTATAAAGTAAAATACACTTTGTCAGTGTGTACAGTACCTGGTCCAGCAGCGGCAGTGTAGGTCACAGCAAGGCCAAGCAACAGAAACCACAGTGACATTTTCATCATCATCTTCATCCAAGACTGTCTGAACGGAGTCGAGCGACAACGGTGATAGACTAAAGGAGCGTAAGAGAGAGACACTGCCGCAGTAACAGAAAGGAAAGTGAGAGAACCAGTCGATACCTTCTCAGTGTGTCACCTCTCCTCGTCTTCAGTCAATCTGTCAGTCTGTTGGTCTTATATATATGAGGAAAAGGGCACTGAGGAAGGACACTTTTAATTACACACAAACACACACTCATACTACACCCACAGGCTAATTAAAAAACTACCAAGACATATTTAAACTTCCCACACTTGCAGTAAATGAACTCCTACACAGGAATCCCTGTCAAGATCAGGGATGGAAAGTAACTAATAGCAAATTACTCTAGTTACTTTAATGCATTTATGCATACCGGTATATTAGTGCAGCTGAGCCTGGCCTCCTCTTCTTTTTATAATGTTTACATTTTATTTGTTCTGCGTAGACAATTCTCTATCGTTAACCACTAAATAAACAAAACGCTCCCCACATGTATCCCTATATATATTGCAAATGGCCGAAGTATGAATTGGGAACTACTTTTAAGTTACAGGTAAACTGATGTAAAGGACTGCGACACTCAAGTACAATGCGTCAGTGTTTTTCCACTTGTGAGGTCTGTGGCTTCGTCCACATGTGGTGTTACTCCTACCTGTTGCCTTTTGGCCACATTTTTCTCTTCCAGTAAACTCGAGGAATGAGGTGCTTGAGCCGGCCAAGGCTGATGTCATGTGGTTTTGACAATTTTGCGGTGGATTTTCAATTGTTCGGCTCCGTCCCTGGGTCATAAAAAGTGTCTACATGTGGGTGACTTTCGCACAAGGAGAGGATGAAGGGATAGAGCCATAGATGGGGAAATGAATGAGAGGGCTCAATGTGGCGAGGCATTTACTTAAATTTGATGAGGATAGAAAGCTTAATTTTGGATTTATTTATATCTTCCTATCATTAACACCAGAAAAGATAAGGCTGGCTAATGCAGAAAGTTGTTTTCCTTACAGAAGTGCAGGGACAAAATATTTCAAAGATGAGAACACGTCCTACATAAAATAAGTTCTAAGAACATAATGAATGTTTTCTAGTCTCTTAATAGCTCAAAACACTGTTTGAAGTTCAGTATATATAAGTATATATCAATAAAATCTGATCTTGAAGCTTTATCAATACACAAAATAATCTTGCTATACCGTTTTCCTTTACATTTACCTTTGAGATTATTGTTTATTAACTCCCATGATGTCAACGTGCATTAAACTGAATTGATATTTGACATTCATGTCTTCTTGTACATCTTCTTAAACACTTTTTAGTTTGCTTGCGTTTTCGTCTTTTGTGCCTTCATCATTAAATCGGTCAATTTGTCTTTAAATTTCAAGATTCAAGAAGTTTATTGTCACATGCACAGTTAAACCACAACGTCTCAGTGAAAATCTTACTTTGCAAGTCACCCCTTACACAAATAAAATCATGTAAACAGAAATCAATAAGAACTTCCAAGCAACAGATGCCATTAATATTTTTTAAATTGAGGACAAAACAGATGCCAGCTGTTGAATAGTTAAGAGTTAGTTCTCTGGTTTCCACTTAATGTAATGTTACGTAGTGCACGCTACCATTTAAACTATGGGCTTTTGTATGAAATGATACCAGTACGAGTATTTCTCTGTTGGAGTGGAATCTCTTAATGATCATATCCATGATGAAGATCTGAGATCTAGTCAAAACATCTCATTAGAATAAATTCAGGTGAAGGATTAACCTGATCTGTAGACTATTGTGCCATTTTATTTTCACTAATCAGAGGGGAAGCTGATACAGAGTTGTAGAACCAGGCTGGTGAAGGTTTTCCCCTTTATAATCTTTGATATTAGAGGTGGATGGCACAAATCTTTAGAGCAGAAGACCATTGGAGCAAAGGTGCAGATGTATCCAGAGATTAAAATGATGAAAGAAGTTTGACTCTAAACATAGCCATTTTAGACATGAGTGCAGAAAAGTAAAGTTTATTGTTATAGCGCCACCATGAGGTCTCAAATTTGTTTTTGCCTGAGTAGTGGGAGGAATTTGCGTCAGTACGGGACGCCCCAGAGCGTCTCGTAAGTGGAAGTGCTACGTTCGTGTTAAAGGTGTTGACAACCCCCCAAAGCCCCCTACCCTAACCATAACCATCAGAAATGTTAGTACCTAAACTTTGTGTTGCTGCAACGTAGCGAACGGGAGCGTTTCATACAGACGCTGAAGGTGTACTTTAGCGTCAAATCCTTAAACTTTGTCTGAAAGCGTCAGGTATGACGCGCTGAGATGAGAATGTGTTGACACCTTTTTATATACAGTTTATGTTTGGCACAAACACTTAAAGTGGAGAAGAAGAAGAACGAGAACAAAAACAATTGGTGCTCCAGCTGATATTGGATTTAAGAAGTATCAGCTCCATAGATCTACACATGGGTGGATATGTTACTGTGGGGAATTGAACCTCTCACACCAAAGGCACGTGTCTTATCCACTGCGCCATCACCGTCCCCAGGTGGTAGTGTCAAAAAGATCCTGCGGCAGAGAGCTCCAACTCTGGGACACTGAGAATGGGCTAAAAGCATCAGTTTGCATTTCGATTGTCTCATTTTTCAACAATCGAAAACTTCCGTCATTATAAACTGAAAGATGCTAAAGTTACACACGATTTCTAGCTGCTTTCATGAAGTTTGAATTTTCAAAGTGCATCTGTTACAAATCCGCTCGTTGCCACTCTTACGGGGCCATCTGCTCGAGAGTTAATACATTGTGAATGAGTCACTGCAGCACACACAAACACATCAACACACCCACTCTGTTCCCATTCACCTGCTGGTCTGGACGGCCATATGCATTGTGTGCTCTGCTTTTTTAAACATGTTTCATTTGTTGCAGTCAATTATGTGTGATGGGCAGCCCTCTAATGAGCCCCAAGGGAGGGGTGTGGTTACAGTGAGGCATTGCGATTGGTCAGACGGTCAGATTAAAGCAGCTCATAAAACTTTATTAGCACCCCACATTGTGACCATGTACAGACTGTGGGACGCACGCTGGCGGGCAGTTCAGAGCACACGCTTAGTAGGTGTTGAGAAACAGGAGGCCAGACAGACGTTATGAAATGTGTATTTAAAGAGCGTCTGGCAAAAGAAACATAACTGAAAGAAAACTAAAGATTTATTCTACCTCACCAAGTGATTTAAAGTCTAGTCCTTTAATAGATAGGCAACAAGCCAATGGATGTTTGTAGATCCACATTTACTTTACTGCTCCTTTCGTCAGTGTACACTGGGCATGACTCTCTGATGAGACTGTGGGTCGCTGAGTGTGTCTCATTACCTCATCCTCCTGGTATCTTCCCCTCACTGTCCTCACTTGTTCCTACTCATTATTTCAGCTTTATAACTAAAGCCTGTTCCATGGTGATGTTAATTAAATGTTCTCTCTCTCTCTCACTGTTTGTTTGTTTTCAGTGTGTGGTCACGTGCACTTAATTTAAAAGAGGTGTAAAATGTTGTAAGATCAATCTTTTGATATGTTTTTCTCTAAGATGTTTGATTTTTCTTAATCAAAATACGTCTGTAATAGCAGTGAGAAATCATTACTGGAAAAAATTATGTATTTTTTTTTTAAATGCAAAAATTTGTTTTCTGTACAATCCAGTCACACATTTTTTAATTTGTGTTTCCTTACATTTAATGCATTAACTTTGTATACAGTTGCAGGAAAAGGATGTGAACCCTTTGGAATTACCTGGATTTCTGCATAAATTGGCCATAAAATCTGATCTGATCTTCATCTAACTCACAACAATAGACAAACACAGTCTGCTTAAAATAATACCACACAAGCAACTAAATGTTTTTATTGAACACAGCGTGGAAACGTCCACAGTGCAGGTTGGATGTAGTTTGGCAGCAATAACCTCAACCAAATGTTTTTGATCAGACCTGAACAACAGTCAGGAGGAATTTTGGACCAGTCCTCTTTACAAAACTGTTTGAGTTCAGCAATAATCTTGGGATGTCTGGTGAGAATCGCTCTCTTGAGGTCATGCCACAGCATCTCACTCCAGAAGGCGTCTCTGAGCCATTGTTGTTGTTGAATTACTTCTGTGCTTTGGGGCGTTTTTCTGTTCATTTTTCTGTCGATGATAGCGACCCTCATTATTCCATGAGTGCACAGCTGAGATCTCTCAGTTTCATGTGTGGTTGCTTGGTCATGACAAGTATAAAAGATCTTTTTGTGACTTCTTCCTTCACTTGGATGGGAGACCGCCTGGGAATACCAGGTGCTGTAAGCTTTTTCACTTCTCTTTAGAGACAGCAGAGGACGCGGCTGCTTCTTCAGCTTGTTCCTCGTCTTTGATTTATGTCATTTGAAATTATATGTTAATAACTTGTATGTGTTTACATAATGTAATGTATATTCATGCCGTTCCAGTGACAATGATCCATATGTCTGACCCAACAAAATAAAAAGCTTACAGCACCTGGTATTCCCAGGCGGTCTCCCATCCAAGTACTAACCAGGCCCGACCCTGCTTAGCTTCCGAGATCGGACGAGATCGGGCGTGTTCAGGGTGGTATGGCCGTAAGCGAAGGAAGCACCTACAAAAAGATCTTTTATACTTGTCATGACCAAGCAATCAGCATCAGAAGGAGCTTTATTGCCAAGTTGTGCTTTACACATGTGAGGAATTCGCTTTGGTGATGGTGTAGGTAACCACTCACATGAAAACTGAGAGATCTCAGCTGGGTACCCATGGAATAACCCATCTGAGAACAATAACAACTGAGAATTGTACCTTACCTGGCCTGTTTTTAAGTCCCAAACACCTGTTCTGTTCAAATACCCCCACCTTGAAAGCTGCCCTTTGCCCTCTGGAGTCCACCGGAGGACACGGTCTTTGTCGCCATCTGGTGGCCGAGTCGTAGGAACTACAAGCAAACACAAGGCCGCATCCTGTTCCTCTCTCTCAGACCACTAATTAGATGCCCCCATTCATCCCTGAACAACCTGTTGTTCTCAAGTTATCTGCCTATAAAGCACGGAGTTCTTCCTTCATGGGAATACTGATCAGTGTTTGTAAATATTTCAATGTTTGAGGGAGATTTATGTTATTTGTAACAAGGTTCTTGTAAAGCCAAAACATGAAGACTGCATTGGTACATCTTTATAAATTGTATCATAAATGTTGTATTTTAGTTTCTTTTCATCAAATTTACAGTTACAGCTGTAGTCCAGGAGAAGGAGAAAACATTCAGTTGCATTATAATTTGCAGGATCTTGGTTATAATGGTGCCTTTTAGATTTAATTGCATCTCCATTTACTCTGGAATACTTAACATAAGTATGTTTACTTACAATGGATTCATATTCTCAGCTTCCTTAGCTTCTGACCTATCAAAGGAGACCAAACCACGTTCTTATAGGCTTAATGGTTGATTACTTATACCTGATTCATTTTTGTGTTTGATGTTTTAGACGTTTTTCCTGGAAATAGGGGCAGTTTTAGACAGGTTAATGAAAAATAAATGGACTCTAACAAGCATCTGATTCAGTTGTCACATGCATTTTCTTTTAGGTGCAGCAAATCTGACAAGGTGCAACAAATAAAACTATTTACAATTCAGCTATTAGGAAGATGTAATAATTGCATTTAAATAACTCACTATTTAAATTTCATTACTAACTTATATTGACATTTTGGTTGTTTCTCTTTCAAAGCAGCAATGTGATTAATTACTCTCCCATTGAAATCAGGCGTGTTCCTGATTCCCCTTTACATAAAGGGCTTTATGACAGCAGCTTTCCAGGCGCAAAGGATCTCTGCAGTGAGGAGAGACAAACTGAAAAGATGCCAAAGAGGGTTTGCAATAAGAGGTGCAGCAATGTTTTGATTACTTTATTTATTTTTTTTTTACTGTTAACCATTTCCTTAATACAGCTTGAGAGGCAGTTTACCTGGCAGATAAGTGGCGCTGCAAATTCAGGCATCAAACTTTGCTGGAAACTTGTCTGGAAATGGCAAAGGAAGACATTGTGCACATGAAAAACATGCAAAGCAACAACCGATAACAGTTTCCTTTATTATAAAATTAAATTACATAACTAAATTACATACAACACTGAGGACTGTTCGTTGATTATGAGGGGGGTGCATATTTTTTAAGCACTGGGGAGGGACCTGATGGTGATTCACATCTAAAAAGGGCCTTTTTGTAACATTTTCCTTTCTTAACATGTAATAATGTTGTTGTTTTTTTTATCGTTTTTTAAAGGTGGCTGAAAAATGAAAGGACGCTGAGAGGGAATGAAACCTGCAGGTGGCAGTAATGCAGCATCGTGAGAGTAAAATTAAAAAGCCCCTCACGTCTTGTTTCTGCCCGGAGAGTGTTGAAGACGGACCAAACACCTCGTTTACACAGACCACACGTTTTTTAAATTTTTTAAATTAAACTCCGTATTTTGTGTTGTTGCAGCCAGATTTTCTCTTTTCGAAAGCGGTGAGAAAACAGTTTTAGAGTTTCACTCTGGGAGAGCTAAAATAAGAGGTGAGTTACGATGTTACGTGAAGTTTCGCTTCCGATTCGGCTGTTCAGGGAAACCCAGTTTGCAGATCCAAAGCCACGATACCCAGAGCTGTCAAATCTGGACTAGGATGTCCCAGAGAGGCTAAAGATTATTTGAAATATAGATTCACGTTTGTGAGAATTTTATTCTATATGTGAAAATGGAAAAAAAAATAAAAATGATGATACCAGATCCAGATCAAGAAAACACTGCCTACAGCTGTCAAATCTGGACTAGATTGTCCCAGAGATGATAAAGTTTCTTTAAAAGACAGATTTGTTAAACCTTTATTCTATTTGTGAAAATGCAAAAAAAAAAAAAAAAAAA
>NC_060155.1:27589298-27594745 GCF_021292245.1 Micropterus dolomieu
AATTAAACTCCGTATTTTGTGTTGTTGCAGCCAGATTTTCTCTTTTCGAAAGCGGTGAGAAAACAGTTTTAGAGTTTCACTCTGGGAGAGCTAAAATAAGAGGTGAGTTACGATGTTACGTGAAGTTTCGCTTCCGATTCGGCTGTTCAGGGAAACCCAGTTTGCAGATCCAAAGCCACGATACCCAGAGCTGTCAAATCTGGACTAGGATGTCCCAGAGAGGCTAAAGATTATTTGAAATATAGATTCACGTTTGTGAGAATTTTATTCTATATGTGAAAATGGAAAAAAAAATAAAAATGATGATACCAGATCCAGATCAAGAAAACACTGCCTACAGCTGTCAAATCTGGACTAGATTGTCCCAGAGATGATAAAGTTTCTTTAAAAGACAGATTTGTTAAACCTTTATTCTATTTGTGAAAATGCAAAAAAAAAAAAAAAAAAAGCAGTTTATATCGTCTAATGTGGTCCAAAAGTAAAACAAATAAATACATACTGTACAAGAAAATTGAGGATCTTCTTAAATGTTTTTTTATATAAATATTTGTTGGGGAAAAAAACAACATATAACTCGCCGCTTTTCATTTTTAGAAATAGAATAAATGTCTCACAAAGAAACAGCTCTAGGCATAGCGGGTTTTGATCTGGACCTGTTCTGATGTCAATATGTCACTGAAAACAAAGACAGACCTCTTTGTCAAAGTGTTTTTTAAGATGATTTTTAAATTTGTATCACTTATGTAGTCCTAAAAAGGAGACGCCACTTTTAAACTTTGGTAATTTAGTTATTTTCAGTTAAAGCTCGCATGAATGCAGACAGCATGAAAACACAGGAGTGAAGCAGATGTGATAGGAGAGGTGAAGAAGCCACAGATGTTTACTCTGAACATACATAAATAATTTATAAAAACAGTAATTTCATTTATTATACAGGAAAAGTTTAAGAGCGACAATTTAGTTACAGTAAACGGGCCTGACTCAGTTTAAAAACAGGTTCCTGTTCTGCAGCAACATAGAACAATAAACACAATTTCAACACATTAATTCAGGACATTATTATTGAGTAGACAGATACAAACAAGAGAAACATTAAATACGGAGAAACAAGACTAAAAACAATACATGAACAATCAGTGTGTGCAAATATGACTCTTAAGAAGAAACAGTTTATATGACTTTTTGAAATATGTGATGGATGATATTTGTTGGATTGTATTTTGAATCTGAAAGTAAAAAAGCAATAGCATGTAGGTAAGTTTCAGCAACCGAAAAGGAGAGATACGACCTAATCTTGTTATACACATAGAGTTTCTGATTCAACTTTTTTATTAATCTAGAAATGTGTTCCCGATTATGTAAGATGTGAATCAAGTAGCACACCAAGGTAGTTGTAGGTCTTTGTGACGACAAGTTCTTGGTTCGCAAAAGTAATAAAATTAGTAAAAGAAAGACTTTTTCTGGGTGAGTGAAAATACATACATTCAGTTTTCTTTACATTAATGGTCAGATGCTTCTTTTTCAGCCAATCATGTTTTTCATTTGTAAAATAAAATACAATTAATTACGAAATAAAAGAATACAAGATACACTAAATAAAAAAATTGAGTAGGCTTAACGCAGCATTATTAATAAATGCAATCTAATAAACACTGAAAATGTTTATGTATTATCCTGTTCAAATCGCCATGTATGGATATTTTTATTTTTATTTAAACCGAGAAAAAGCTAAATGTGTGTCAAAATACAATTTTAATTTTAATATTGTCGTGGTGCAGAGATGTTCTGACTTACACATCCTATTCCACAGACTTAAGAAAACATCTTTGTTTGGTACAGATCCCTGCAAAAATCACACCTCAATCATTTAAATATGTTTTTCAATAAAAATGAGAATAATTATGTCTAAATGATGATTCCCTCTGAGATCGCAAATCGTACCGCAATTGCAACATCGCTCAGAATAACCGTAATTAGATCTTTTTTCAAAATCGTTCAGCCCTACACTTTTATTGTTGTTGTAGTGAATATTTACTATTATTGACGGCTGTCTGCAATCCCACTCGAGGCCCCGTGAGGACATTGAAGCTACTTTACTCTACTTTCTCTGCAGCCATGCTTCTGGTGGACCCTGGTCTGTACATCGGCACTGCGGCTGACCTGAACGACCGCCAGGCGTTGGCCGATGCAGCTGTCACTCACGTCCTGTCTGTGGACTCTGTGGATCCCGCTCCTCTGCTTCCTGCTGATGCGGTACGCTGCAGGAAGTGGATCAATGTTCTCGATGAGGTGACCTCTGACCTCCTGAGTCACATGGACGACAGCTTCCAGTTCATTCAGCAGGCTGTGGATGCGGGCAAGGCTGCGCTTGTTCACTGGTAAGGGTCAGAGGTCAACGGGAGGCATCTGCCGTTTCACAGTCACCACTGCATCTGATGTGTAGAAAGGTGGTTCAAGTATATGTATATATTATTTTTACTTATTCATTTATAACTTATTTATTTGCTTAGTGTCCCAAAGTTACGTGGTTTCACTCAGTGACACTCTTGAAAGTGACGACTTTTAAATCAGTCGCTCTCCTCTTATCCACTCACTGCGCTTTAAACACAGCACGCATCCGTCTTCTTTTCACTGCGTCGTTATATATTTATTACTTTAAAAAGCAACAGTGGCAGTAAAACCTTTTCTTATACTGTGATGGTTAAACTTTGCAATCAATCCACAGTCCACCTGCGTGCCAAACCGTGCGGAGAGAGGAGGGGGGGTATTTTCTTGACAAAAAAAAAAAAAATACGTTTCAAAACATCGCACCCTGTTAAAGCCTCATAAACAGTTAACATGATAACATGGGGAAAAAGAGGATCCATATGAGGATTTGTAAGGACGATTGGCTCAGCCTGAGAGAGGGAGAGAGCTGTGCGAGTATCCATTTCCTGTGAACTAACTATTAATAATTAATAACGTTTTTAATTTTAAATTCAATTTACAAAGGAAAGTTTTCAATTCAGGTTTTTATTTTATGAAGAATTCCACCAAAAATAATTGTTGTGTGGCAGCTCACGCACACCACACTTTGGGAATCGCTTGTGTACATCATTAGATTATGAAAGACTATTGACCAAGACATGAACTCAGTGGGACTTTTAAAAGTTGAAAAATGAATAAAGTTGCAGGAGTGTCGCTTTAACTTTCTTTCTTTAAGTCATAAATAAACGAATTGATCTAAAAAATTAATATTTTTAATGTACTCATTATTCTACCGACTAATGTGTGTTCTGTTATCTTTATTCCCTGCTTTACCATGTGCAGTTACTGTGTACTTGTGCGGCAACTAATGTTGTCAATGTTCATCACTATATATTAAGCAACAGGAGCTCTCATCGGCCAGCCAGTCATTTCCGTGAGCTCGAGCTCATCTCCTTCCAAATAGTCTCATAATTAAACTCTAATTTTAGCAATCACTTTATAAACGGTTGCATGGATTAATCGATTATATGTTTATTTATTTACTGTTTATTTGAGAAGGGATAATGTACATTGTTTAACATCCAAAACAAATATGTGCACCTGAGTTAGCCACTGGCTAGTTTTAATCGGCAGTCTTTTTGCCTGATGTTGTTGGGGATGCTAAGATAATAAAACGAATACAAAACAATAAGTCTAACGGTGTGTGTGTGTGTGTGTGTCAGCCAGGCGGGTCGGAGTCGCAGTGCCACCATCGTTACTGCATATCTCATGAAGAGATACCAGCTGGGCTTCACTGAGGCTTACCACAGACTGAGGAGTGTCAAACAGGACGTACAGTAAGTTTACTGACTGCCTATCATTAAAGGTGTGACGAGACGCGATATTGGGTTCATGAAATTGAGGTGAGATTTTAACACTATTTTTAAGATATCTTCAATGCTGAGTTATATGAAGAATTTGAGCATTAAATTTCCTGCATTTCTGTGAATTTTTCTGCGCCAAATTATGATTTGAAATGGTTTTTATGTAAAGAGCAACACAAAATTCAGCTGATACTCCAACAGAATCTAAGTCAGTGCCGCTTCTGTGTTGCTTTTAGATATATTTCTCCTTTTAGATGAACTTTTCTCATGTAATATCATCCCTGCTGAGTCACGATTTAGCCCTCCCCCCCCCCCATACTTTGTGTCTTTTGTTTGTGAAAGTGACCTCTTTCGACGTGGCTGTGGCAGCTTTTTACCTCAATGATAAATTAATTCATTTTAATTTAGTTATAAACTCCTGGATTTTAATAGCTTCTGTGTTTCAGCAGGTTTTCTGTTCCCACATATCTGTGTTCTCTGACTTGTTGAGGAAAAAAAGTTGTAATATTATGAGACTATCGTCGCCATTTAAGGAGAATTCATAATATTTTTAAAAGTCTACCTTCCCTTTATTCTGCTGTGCATTACATTATTGCTCTGCTGGTAATACCCCTTCAAACCATCTGACAGACAGAGAAACATGGGGCTGCGTGTTAGGATGACTGACAAGGAGGTGGAAACCAAAACTGAGGTTTTTTAAATATTTATATTGCAAAAGTCTGACAGCTACGTTACCACACACCCCCACTGTCAGGACTCGCAGCGTGAGAGCGAGTTCACTTGACGGCGGTTTTGCATCAGCTCGGCGGAATTAAATTGAATTGAGTCAACGTCACCACTTTTGTTTTTCGCTGTGTGGAAAAAATTGCTTTGTGGCGTCAAGAGCGTGTGGAAAATCCTGATGAGTTTATGGTCTCAGTCGTTAGTTTCAAGTCTTCTTCAACACAACACGATAATCATTTAGTAAATTATGGTCCCATTTAGAGGAAAATAGACCATAAAGCAGAGTACGCTTCACAAGTCGTTACCACGGTGACCTGTCAATCAGGCTAGAGTGACTCGTGCCCACTGCAGTGTGTAAATTTAACCAGTGCTGTTGAAAAAGCTTATTAGTAGTTCTCTGGTGAGTACATTTAGTTTTAAGCCTGTTGTTCGCTAAACAAAATTATCAGCCCTGTTAAAATGACAATTAACGTGAATTACGGATGCACCTACACACACGGCCGTTAGCGCCACCGTCTCGTCCAAATATGGTCACGTCCGGTGCCGCTAGTTATAAAAACTCAACATGGCGGCGCCCTATCGGCCAAACTCGAGGCTTCAAAACCCAACGGGTGACGTGACTATGTCCCCTTCTTATATACAGTCTGTGCGCAGGACAGATAATTACTAGCTGGTGGATGTTTTTCAGGGTCAACCGTGGTTTTGAGGAGCAGTTGTGTCTGTATGAGGCCATGAAGTGTGAAGTGGACACCTCCAGTAGTTTGTACAAACAGTACAGACTGACCAAGATTACAGAGAAGTACCCTGGTAAACACACACACACACACAAAAATAATCGTGTTTGAATAAGACTTGGTCATCAGCAGCGAACACACACTCTTTTCCTGCATTGAT
>NC_060155.1:27594845-27607082 GCF_021292245.1 Micropterus dolomieu
GCCCTTTCCAGCCTTGTGGAGGTGTACAATTTAGTCTCTAGTGTCTTTGGACAGCTCTTTGGTCTTGGCCATGTTAGTAGTTGGATTCTTACTGATTGTATGGGGTGGACAGGTGTCTTTATGCAGCTAACGACCTCAAACAGGTGCATCTAATTTAGGATAATAAATGGAGTGGAGGTGGACATTTTGAAGGCAGACTAACAGGTCTTTGAGAGTCAGAATTCTAGCTGATAGACAGGTGTTCAAATACTTATTTGCAGCTGTATCATACAAATAAATAGTTAAAAAATCATACATTGTGATTTCTGGATTTTTTTTTTTAGATTATGTCTCTCACAGTGGACATGCACCTACGATGACAATTTCAGACCCCTCCATGATTTCTAAGTGGGAGAACTTGCAAAATAGCAGGGTGTTCAGATACTTATTTTCCTCACTGTATATGTGGTATTGTTTTGAGAATATGTTATTTAGTGGAGAACTTGGTGGTAGTTTCAGCTGTATTAGTATAGTAGAATATTTTTTCTTTTATATTATTTATTTATTTTTGTTTAAAAAAATGTAAACTAATTTGGATGTTTACAAAAGTTCATAATAAACCAGCAGCAATTTAATTTTTGCATTTTTTCCCCCTTACTATACTGAAAATAAACCGAACCGTGACTCCAAAACCGAGTTACACCCCTACTAGGTGAAAGGGATAGTTGCATGCCGGTGTTCTGAAAGCAGCATGAAGTTAGTCTTTGTCTTTTTAATCTTGGTCCTGAGATTGTTCACGTTGTGTCAGCGTCATTATTTGCTGGAACAGAACAGAGTATATTCCAGCAAATCACACCTTCTGTACGTGTAGTTTATCATAAGTGATGATGTAAAATGTGTTGTCGTCTAGGAGAAATCCAGTGTACGTCTTACTTCATTGAACCAGTGCAGTGGATGGAACAAGCTTTACTTGGAGTGATGGATGGACAGGTAACGCATACATGGTAGATTTGTACATCGTTTTACAGCACAGGGTTGCATAATGAGATGAAGTTGTAGCTCCCTTTACGCCACTCACAAAAACTAACTAACTAGTAATCTATAATGTATTACATTATACATTACATTACATTACATACATGTATTACAAGTAACTTGCCCGACACTGTCAGTAATACACCAGACCTGATTAAGGTAACATGGGGTAATTTAAACAAAAAAACACAAAATGTCACTTTTTTTCTCAACATTTCGTCTGACTGCCGCTCGTGTCATTGAACTAAAATTGTCCTCTGTTTCATCACAATTTTTTAAGTTATTTGATCAAAGCCCTTCTGACCTAAGTTGATCTATTTTTCTTTTTTTGGTCATTTAAAATAAGCTGTCATTTTTTTTTTTTTTTATTGTGTTCAATTTTTTATATACATATGGATATTTACATTAAGATAAGTTATGTAATTGTTTGCAGAGAAAGATTTTTATAGTTTTTGGTTGAAGTAGTAAAATGCTTGATCAGTATGTTTGGGGTAAGACGCCCCTTTATGTTTGATCGTTAGCCAATCAGCAGAGAGTCTGATGTAAAATTCTGAGGTTAGAAGCTCACATATGCTCACATTTCTAGCTAGCTAGCTGGCAAGCACATGTGTTTCTGCTAATGAAGTTCCAGCAACCTCACTATTTAGAAATAAATGAATAAATGATAGGAAAGCTTAAAAATTAAGGCAAGTTTATTTCTACAACAGAGGTCTATAATCCTCTTGCTTGAGTTTATTTTATCTGTAGGCATCTTACCCCATGTGGAAAATACCTTTTCCCTAAAATATGTATTTGATTAAATACAAATTATTTGTCAACTGTTTCTATTTATTTTGCTTTATAATATGTTGCCCTCAGCACGGCCTTCTTAAAGATACAACAAAATCAACAACAAGTTCTTTAATGTGTCAGAAAATGGACATTGAGCTGAGGGGGGGGGCGTCTTACCCCAAGCTACCCTAAATGTTTTTTGTGGAGGTCGGCTGATCTACACATCTTTCTTAACACACTTCCCTCCCCTCTTTTCCTGTGTGTGTGTGTGTGTGTGTGTGTGTGTGTGTGTGTGTGTGTGTGTGTGTGTGTGTGTGTAGCTGCTGTGTCCTAAGTGTAGCTCCAAGCTGGGCTCGTTCAGCTGGTGTGGTGATCAGTGCTCGTGCGGCCGCTGGGTCACTCCCGCCTTCCAGCTGCACCGAAACAGAGTGGACGAGATCCAACAAGTGAACATACACAAAGTGAACATACAGAAATAACACACGCTCATACGTAAAGGAATGCAGTCTCTGCGAGGCGGAAGAAGGGCAAACACTCAGCTCATCAACACACAAACAGGAAATGCGATGTCCACATGCTACAGTCGTCTTGCATTAGGTTATAAAGACTAACAAGGTTCTAATGCAGGACAGTACAGTGAGTTTGGGTGTTGGGCAGAAGGCCAAACTTCAAATATTTTTACAGATTTGTACATTTACAGCCACAACTTTACTGTTCAGGTTCGATCTCATAGTGTTTTTGGCTGCTGCTGTTGTTAATATAAATATTTATAAGTGCAGTATTGGTAATAATACCAACTCTTCATTGCTTACAGCTTCTCTAAGGAGAAAATGCTGAGCTTTGTCTGTTTCATATCACTGTACATTAAATATCTTTGGGTTTTGGACTGTTGGTCAGACAATGACGCAATGATACCTTGTGATGGGCATGTCATTATTGAAAGGAATTATAAAGTTTAAAGGAATACTAAAAAACATAACTAGATAAATTAATGGAGGTAAAACAGTAGTGACAGCTTCAATGGTGAAACTGCTACCAGCCCCACAACAACTCACTAAAGCTTGTATGCCAGGGTTGGTGTAATGCAGCTGTTCAGATTTAATGAGTTAACAACACAAAAGTGAATTTTATACAATTTCATGACTGACTTAGGTCACAGCCACGTCATCCAAAATCAAGCAAGACTTGTTATTGCACGTTTCTCTTTCTCAAGATGCATCATTTGCTATTTCTGTGGACTCGCTCATGCTCACTGGATCCAACAAAAAGATCACATCGGGATGAAATTCAACAGATTTATTGGTTCTGGATTCCAGTTTCTGACGGACAAATGTTAAAAACACAAACCCGGTTCCCCAGTCACAATTCAAATGGCATAATGTCTACAACTGTAGCCCAAATAAACTCCCTGGGACCTGTCAATCAGAAGGATTTGCACAAAAAGAGAATTTCCACATGTTTTTTTTTTATGTTGAATACATCATGTTTCCTTTGATCCATTTCATTGGTTTGGTTGGTAGAAAGGCAGAAATACAACAGTTTTAAATAGGACAATACTTAGACCCCACAGCTGTCATTTCGGCATTTAAAGTAGTTTAAAACCGTGGCAATTTCACACTTTATGGAGAGGGACACAAACATTAAAATAAAACATATATAGTTGGTCCACAAACTGCCGTAGTGTTGTTGTCATGTGTCAACACTCAGTGCTGGAGGAAGCACTCTGATCTTTTAAGTAAAAGCAGTATTACTGTGTAGACGAGTAAAAAACACACCTTCAAAACATAAAGTAATACTATCAAAAATATACTTCAAGTACCAAAAGTAGAATGTGAAATTTATTTCAGAAAAATGTACATTATATTAATGGATTATAATTAAAAGCTCAAAATCAAGTTACAGGGGGACATTTTCTGCGCTTGAATACATTCTTGACACTTAAAGCAACTTTATGTAAGATTTGTTAAGCCTTTGTGTAATTTGCTGTATAAATAAGGACGGTTAGTAATTGTACGCCTGCAGTTGTCATGAAAACATTACTCATGATCAAAAACAAACACGTTGACAACTTTGCTAACACAACCAAACATCAAGCAAGTGTGACAGCGTAAGTCACAGCAATGTCGCTGAGCAGTCCAACAGAAAGAAGGCCAACTCTGTGTCTGTTTTGCGGCCTTTTATTTCACAAAGCTCTCGTCTTGGTCCCTCTGTTTTTCCTCTTCTCAGCTTCCCCCTTCAACGTCCTCTTTGGTCTCTTTTTGGATAAAAAGGTAAAAGCCAGTCGGATCTTTACTCCTCTCTGGTCTCTTTCTCACATCCTCCAACGTCGTCGTCTTCGTCTTCGTCTTCGGTTTCTTCGCAGCCTCTGCCATGATATCCATACTGAGAATACCGAGCTAGCTATAACTCACATTGCTGCTTCTTCTTATAGCTTGCTGAAGAGTTTTGTTGGTGTGTTGTGGTGCCGTAAAGCATCACGCAGTTCTTCAGATAGATTTCCGTCTCAGGACTTGTATGTTTATATAGTGCCATAGCAGGCGCCTCGAACCCGAAGTGGCAATGACCAGATTATAATTGTGATCTTTGGGAGTGTTGGACCACTGGCCTGTATGGTTTTAAACAAATGTATCATCAGTGTGTAAGCTCAAGTCTGTTCGCCTGGCTGCCAAATGTGGGCCAAAAGTATCAACATTACCATCCTAAACTCTGTGATTGTAGTATTTTATATACAGCATGTTGTTGTTTTGTCAAACAGCACATGAGACATTTAGAAAAAGCAATGCATGGACAAAACCATTTCTGAATGATTGGTATTTTTCAATAGCTGCTTTGAAGAGGCCCTAACGTCATTTGTAGTGACACATGGGTGCCACAAGATGGCAGATCAGTATATGGTCTGCAGCTGCTTGAGAAAAAGACGATTTAGGTTCTGCCTAACAGCGAAGAAGCATCAGCAGGACAAACACAGGAAAGATGAGAAAACAGGGAGTCTTCTTAGTAAAGTAAGATTGAGATTTGAGCAGCTATTCTGCTCTAGATTTCACAGTAACTATTATAACTACTGTAGGTACTTTTCTTAGGCAGCAATCGTACATCATGACCTCCAGCTGAAACTTCATGTAATACAATAGCTGTCAGACAATAAGTTTAAGCATCTAAGGTCCTTTATTCCTGAGGCTTTGGTGTATTTATCATCATAGTCTATCATCTGTGGTTTCAGTGGGGAGTTGTGAATAGCTTTAAGTATTGACACTGTAGGTATTCCCATTGAAATGAATCATGAATAAAGTCACTGTTCAGGATAAATCATCAAATATCAGCTCAGAATGTGTCATTTCATGTTCATCGTAGGGCTGCAACTAACTATTATTTTCATCTAGTCTATAAAATGTCAAGAAATTGTGACAAATTGCTCATCACAATTTTCCCGAGCACAAAGCAACATCTTCAAAGTTGCTTCTTTTGTCCAACCAACAGTCCAAAACCCGAAGACTCTTTATTTACTAACATAAATGACAAAAAATAGCAATTCCTTACATTTATGAAGATGAAAAAATGCTTAAAAAATGACTGAAACGATTAATTGATAGTTAGATAGATATCAAAACAGTTGTCAGGTTTTTATTTCAGCGTCAGTGAGTCCAGATCTCAGTGCAAACAGATCCTCATAGTACAGTATGTGGATTGTTACAGTGAGTCGTGTTACGTTACTGTCCAACAGACATCTGGAAAACTGGAGCATTCAATGACTGCCAACAAAAAGAGAGGGTTATGTAAAAGAGGTGGAAAAGGGTTTAAATAAGGTGAAGTGAAAATGTGTGAAAATGAGCAGGAAAGAAAGGAGAGTGGTCTGGGGGGATGTGGTCTGTGTTTTCCATACTCTCATAAGAACTGGAATTGATCAAAGGGGGACTTCCTACACTGCTCTGCATGTCAGTCTGCAAGAGAGAGAGAGACATGAGACCCTCACTGGGAGATGTGCAGCAGTAATACTGTAATACTACATGCATTTATCAGCTGAGATCATGCAGTTGCACACTAAAATAGAGAAGCGTGAAAACTTTTACAACCTCAACAACGATCCTCCATTAGGAGGAGAAGGAAAAACATTTTCTGATAGGCTTTCTGAAAGTCCAGTTCCACAGTGCTACAGTAGAAATATCACACATTCATCATGATCTCAAGAGGCAGTTAATCAATAATTACAGCACCGTATTTGCAACTGTCTAATGTTTTGAGGCATTAACATACATCAGCCATTAAAGAGTATTAATAAACTTGAATGCCATCCTGTGTGGATATAATGCACTTTCATAGACAAAGTACAGCATGCTAAGCTACAACATGAGGTTGTAGTCTGGTTAAACGTGATGAAATACAGTATTTATCTAGTGCAAGTTTGTTTTCACAAAATAAAAGACAAGAATTTTAAATATACAAAAGGTTCCTCGCAAACCCACTTTCGGCTTTGTGTTAGCCTGGTTACAGACTTTGAATCGGTGCACACCATCTCTGAATTGTTTAACAATGCAAATAGTTGCAATCTACTGACAGTCTACTGTCCGGCTTCCTGCCACCGTCCAAAGACATGCGGCCTAGGTTTGGTTTGGTGACCCTAAATTGTCCTTATGTGTGGCCCTGCGATGGACTGGCGACCTGTCCCCGCGACCCTTTACGCAGGATAAGCGGTTGATGATGGATGGATGGACATGTATGGCTTTGTTATGAAAAAAAAACCCATGGCATTCACAATTTGTAGGATGTGATGCGGAAGTTCATGGATTTGTTTTGATATGAACTGGAGTCACAGTTTTTTTTTCAAGTGCTAACAAGCTTGCTAAAGCCACTTTTTCAAAAGGCTTCATACAGTCTGCATTGGCCAAACAGTTAATAAACACCTCCACAAATCACTCAAACCACCAAAATACTTCATACATGCCACAAAATAAACTTGTTCGACCAAAACAACAGTAACAGTTCTCGCTCAGAAAGCAAACACACCTAAAAAAAAACGGAGCATTATAATTAAATTATAAACTTTTATCTTTGAAGTCACATTATTGACTGGACTTATGTGTATATATGTGTATATATGAAGTATATGTAACAAGAATTAATCAGAAATCCAACAATTTGCTTGTATATCATTTATTTTTTCTATAACACTGCATATAGTAATTTACTTTTAGATAAATATAGAGTTGAAACAAAAAGCAAATTCCTAAAGTTTCAGTGTGTCACGATCCTGTCCTGAGTGCTGTGTTTTTGTGTTTTGATTCTGCATGTTAGTCCTGTCAGCTGTTCCGTTTAGTTCTGAGTTTATTCATTTATCAGTTTGGTATCTGTTATTTAGTCTGTGTTTTGGTTCCATGTCTTACTCCTGGTCCGTGTACTTCAGTGTGTTTTGGTCTGTTCAGTATCTGTCTTAGAGTTGTTGAGTTGTGCTTTGTCCAGTATCTGTTAAATAGTCTGTTGTGTTTGGGTATTTCCCTTATTTGCTGTTCTGTTCCATGTTTATTGTTGTCCTGTTCCCAGTCGGTTCCATCTCTGTTCCCTACTCCATTCTGTTAGTCAGTTGTCACGTTTCCTGTTTTGAGGTTCGGTTCCTGGTCTTGTGTTTTCTGTTGGCTCCTGCATCTTAGCTCCTAGTTCTGTGTCTCAGTTCATGTCTTAGTATTTACTTTTGGTCTGTGTACCTCTGTGTAATGTTGCCCTTTTCTGCTCTGTGTTCTCTTAAATTCCAGCTTCAGTCTGTTTTCATTGTTGTTTGTCGTTCTTTGGTCATCTGTCTGTGTGCGTTTATTTATATTCCTCTGATCTGTAACCTGTGTTCTGACTGTTCCTCCAGTATCCCTCTGCCTGCCTGTGTCTCCTTAGTCTCATGTCTGTCACCTGTGTTGCTCCCGCCCTGCTTGTTAGTCCCTGTGTGTGTATATATATATACCAGGCCCCGGTATTTATCAAGCTTCTCAAACTGCCATTTTAGTCTTAAGTGCTGAGAATTCATGAAATTTACTCCTACTTTTAAACTTAAGAGTAAAAGCAAGTTATCAAATTTCTCAAAGCTAAGAATCACTCTCACTCTCCCAGTTATTTAAGAGAGCTCGAGAGGTCTCTCAAGTGGTTAGGAGCTGCCAGTAGGGGCTTGCGATGGCACTGTGGAACAGAGACGTGCTCAAATCTTTCAGAAGAGGAAGAATGTTTCTGACTTATTTGACGACGTGCAGTTAATAAGACTGGGTCGGACAGTTAAATTGATGGTGGAGATGACGCTTCATTTATTTGCCACAGGACAAACGCAGCAATGCTGATTTTGGCCATCACAAACATCAATAAGCCGAATAGTCATGGAAACAATTATAGCACTCCCCGTAATCCGACAGAAGCAAACACAGTTCATGCAAAAAGCCAGCAATACAGGAGTAGTAGGTGTATTTGATTTTGAATTTGATTTTATCTCGTATAAAGACAAACTTTTTTATCTTTCATTTATTAATGCGTAGGCCTGTATCATAATGTATCATCTTGAAAATTATTTATTGTTAAACGTGTGACTCCTCTTATGGATTTCACCATTCAATGTGAATTTATCTGAGAATATTCTTAAAGAAGGAAATCTATTCAGTGATTGGTCCTTGGCTACATCGTCATCCAAAATCCAGATCTAGTCCTACACTTCACTCAAATTAGGAAACTAACTTTTAAGCGCAGCTTTGAGCCAAGAATGTTTTTACTCTTAAGTCAGTTCTTAGCAGTGTTCTTATGAGTAATTCTGAGAAGCTTGATAAATACGGGCCCTGGCGTTTGTGTTTAGTCCTTGTCCGGTCATTGTAGCTTCCTGTGATGTCCTCTGTCTGCTCGTTTCTTCCCGCCAGTTCTTGGATTACCAGTTTGATTATTTGTTCATTGGGATTGTTTATTTTACGTTGAATACCCTGGACACCCACTCTCTTTGTGAGTGTGCTTGCCTTTTGTTTAATTAAACCTTTGAACTGAACCTGTCAGCCTTGTGTCCTGCATTTTGGTCCTCCAACCTGCCCACCCGACCACGCATCCTGACACTGACCCTGGTGCTCGAGACACAGTGACCATAACCTGCATTTCAATTACCAACTGAAACAAGTCTGCTAAAATAAAAGCACATTTCCTGCTTTACACCCAGACTTAAGTTCTAAACGAGACCTTTTTTTTTATAACACTACACAGTTTTCTACGCACATAGACATGGACATGAAGATTTTTTTATCTATTTCAGTCTGGTTGCTGCAGAAATGCAGGACATGTGCCATCATTCTGTTTTGAATGTGTTTTAAACACTTGGACACAGTGTGTTATCATTTAATAAAAATATGCTGCAGATATAAAGTGTTTCGCAGGTGGTGGAGCAGTAATGCCAAAAGAGTTCATGGATTTTGGAGAAAGTGGTTTATTGCATGCATTTTGTGTGAAAGCAATGAAAAAATTTTTAAAGTTTGGGCCAGGTACATTTCTGTTTCTCTAACTGTGTGAAGAGTTTCGACAACGTGACTTCAGTTTTGACCAACGGTAACGGCTGTGAGACATTGTGGATACTGTGCCCTTTCTTTCTGTCTGTTCACAGCTGTACACTTCTGTTTGGCTAACGCTAGTATGTTCTCTGAAAACTAAAATAAGTAGTGATTTTATACTTGTCTTTTGGGGATGTTGGACTTCTCCTGGCAAACGATGCTGCTAGTTGAAAAGCTCCAACTTGGATCTTTCCCCACGTTGTTCAACTGTCAATAAAAGTATCTTCCCCTTTGTCTTAATTTAGTTTTGTTTAACTTTACAGCGTGTAAGCGAACTGTAAGCAGTCATAAATGTCAGGATTTTAAAAATCGTTGTTTACATGCATTGAACAACCCCCATATATGGCTTGCTTTTTAAATGAATTTGAGTGAATAGTTCTGTTTGCAGTTACTGATCTGGTGAGCAGAGACGTGTTGGTGGAGTCCCAGGACAGCCAGTGCTCTCACTTTAATGCTCCCGAACGTCTGTAATGGTGTTTCCACTAATAAAGTTGACATTGAATGATTGCAGTAATAAAAGTAAGTGCAGTGATGCAGCTGCCAGATGTTGCTGGAAACAGAAAAATGTTTTGTTGATTTCTTTTCTTGTTGTCACAAGTGTTGTCACGATGCTGGAGTTTTCCTTTAACAGAGTGCTTCTCTGATAAATGGAGTGACACGGTGTTACGTTGGTTACAATGATCAAATCCTTCTGTTGTTCTGTTTGCTGCTACGACGACTTGTGCAAACAAACCGTGGCAAGGACACATGCACATAGCTTGAAACTTGGCAAGATGGATTCTTTTGATCTATAATCTATGATTTGTTCAGATGGTTTGTTCCGCAGAACCATCCAAAAAAGGTGGTCTTAGAAAAATGTTTCGAAAGGGCAGGTTTCATCATTTTACCCTGGGCAGCACACCACTTTATTTGTTCTGCAAAAAGCCGTCACTCACTCAAAACCTTTAACTTGTCGGTCGTCTGTAAACGACGTCATCATCTGCCATCACATCGACGTGTTCCTTTATCAGTGCTTAAGTTAAGACAGTCAATTGAAGGAACTGTGTCAGTATGACACTAAAACTGGATTTCATTGTCATTTCTCATTTAGATTTACATCTCATCTAGTCAAATGTCCTCTACTGCCAACTGAAAATCTATAAATATAGTTTTTATTCAATTACTATTCACTGCATATCGCTGCTGTTGTGAGACTGAAATATCCCCTTGGAGATAAAAAAAAAATGCCACCTTACCATACTTACCTTACCTGTTCTCAGTTCTTGCAGTATTTTAAATTTTTTCTCAGTTGCTTTGGTACATTTGCAAAACAGGAAATGCATTTCTTGAAACAGATTGTAAAAACAGCACAACACAGTGGATTACCTGCAAAAGCCAAAAAGTGAGTTGTGACTTGCCCAAAATCCTTAGTCCATCTCTGAAAAGTAAATATTTATGTCAGTGAACATGTCAGCGCCATTAGAACGTCCTTGTGTCATTGTTTAAAAACAAGATGTTTAGCCATGTTGTCAATTAAATGGTGTACTCTGGAAGTATTATTTGATGTAAACTATGGCTATTTTTTTTTTTTTTAATTCTTCCTTTATTTGTTTTTGGTTTTTATTTCACATTTGATACTGATTTTTTAGTTGTTTTTTAAAAAAAAACTTTTGTCTATTAATACACACACATGTTTACTGTTTTATTTATTTATTTAATTTCAATTTTTAATATATTTTAATTTTTTCAACACACATAATTTATTTTATCTATTTGATTAACCGTATTAATTGAAATCACAACACGCACACGCTTACTATTTGACTTATTTATTTTTATTTTTAATTTTTATTTTCTATTTTTATTTTTTAACACACACAAACACTTTTACTGTTTTATTTACTTATTTAATGAAATGTATGAAATTAATTGTTCTTTTGTGTCAGCACCTGCGTGGCAAAAACTGCCTGTCGTACCTCCGACGGTGCCATCAGGCCAGCTGCAGGGTCATCAGCCAGGAGCCACTCTTCAATGATGTTTCGCTCCATTATTCCAGGAACATTTTGGGATGGTGGGCCCCTGCAACTGACCCTAGTTTGCTTAAGACCCTTGCCTACCCCACGCCTTGTCTTTCCTCCTCAACCAAAGCCAGAAACTCCGTTTCTCTGCCTCCTCAGCCAGCTCCCTCATGGTCTTCCTCAACTTTGCCCCGTTGATGCCCATGGTCTTCAGGAAGCGCTGGGTGGATGATCTCACAAAGCCTGTTGCGTTGAAGGGTTTTCGTGGTTGGCCTCCTTTCTGCTTACCTCTAGAACCTCTGCCAGTTTCCAGAGGACTTGGTTGTGACGCCATCCATATCGACCCTGCGCCAGCGCTGTCTTGCAACTAGACAGGATGTGCTACAGGCTTGGGTTGGCGTCATTGCAGAGCTGGCATCTTTCCTCTGAGCTGTACCTTGTATACAGATTGCCTGGGCTTGGCAGGGTGTCATACGTGGCCCTAATGAGGAAGCTCAACCTAGCTTGCGGTATCCTCCACACATCAGCCCAACTTATGATCCGGTTGGTTGCGCCTTCCCAGGTTGTCCAGCTACCTTGCTGCCGTTGCCCAACAGCTCTGATCCTGTATTGCTTCTCCTCCATTCTGACCACCTCAGAGATTTCCAAGCCTTTCCTCTCCTTCTTGGTGGCTGAGGACCACATCTTGGTGGGTGTTCACCACCCAAGGCCAGATCTCCCTGCCTGTGTCCTACCGACGATCTCCTGGTGCTTCAAACAGCTTATAGCCTGATCTTTGTAATTTATTTGTAGCTTTGGCAATATTGTTGTTTTACATTCATGCCAATAAAGCTGAGCTGAATTTAATTGATTGAAAATGCACAAGTCTGCACTTTTTCACAAGGGCATACATTAAGTTATACAAGCGA
>NC_060155.1:27607182-27609741 GCF_021292245.1 Micropterus dolomieu
GAACAATTACAACAACGTGTTCAACCATTTTGTGCGAGGTATCAGGACTTGATGTTTTGGGAGGGGGGGGTAAGACTATTCAACACAGAACCAGTAAAATTCATTGTGATCAACATGACATAAGCAATTGATAATGTAGGAAACAGCATGCAATTGTACATAATAATTAGCAATTTGTTCAGAAGAAAGAGAAATTACTTTTATGTGCCGAAATGTTTAGATGATGTGGAGGTTGAACAAGTAGACAGGGGAAAAAACTGTAATGGCAGATTACTGAAAACATGCTGTTTGAAAGGTGCGATGGGTGCAACATTTTGCATATGTGGATTGACACAATGAGTTTTTTGACAAATGCACTTGAGAGTAATACAAACCCATAGAAAAGCACTTTGGTCACAGAGGCAAAATCTATACATTACAGAGTCAAGCAACAAGTAATGCATAAACTGTTGTGAGAAAATGAAACTGAAGGCTTTTCAAAATTTAAAGCATGACTTTTTATGCTGCATTAGACTGCTATAGATCATTTTATATGTGTGATGCCTTTAACCACATTAGAACCCATTAGGCAAACGTAGAACAATCATTCTCAGGTTAAATAAAAAGTCTACATCCTGAGCAACTTATTCTCACTTTCCTGCACAAACACAACAATAGTGAGCTGAGAGTGGAGCTCATTGTCTTTGGAGAAAATGAGATCAGATTAGTACAGCAGATGTGTCCAGCTGCAGTCTGGACCAGTTAGTAGCATCATAAATATGCAGAGATTTCACATGGATGTCTGACAGTCTGGCGTTGTTTATCATCTGTACCAGACAGATACAAGATTACTTTCATTAACCTGCTTTCTCTAACCTGATCCAATGACGAGTTACAGCAGGAACGACAGCAGGAGTGATACCATGGAGGATGTGAGTCACATGCAAACCCCCGACCCTGTGATTCTGCGGTTTCTGTGTCTGGTCTCATGGGACAACTACACAGGATTGTTACTTTGAAAAGCACTCAGGGGAGATCTGCTGTTCTGATTAGACTTACAGGAACGGTGATTATCTCTGGTTGTGGTCTAAGTCATTATTTGAAAGAATGTAAAAGGTTTTTGGCAGTGTGGGAGTCTGTCAAAAGTGCACTATTTACAAATTCATGCAAGAAATCTTTCTACTTTTCAGAATAAGCTATTTCTGCCTTTCTTATTGCATTCTCAAACTCTGGCTTAAGACAGACATTGCAAACTAAATGATTTTCCATTGTGTGTGTTTGAAGTGTGTTTTTAAACTTTAAAAATCTTCCAACCTCCAACTATTTTATACTTTTCATCCAGTACCTCACGGTTTTATATCTTTGTGACCTACCTGCCTGTGATGCTTGTCATTTTTGTGTTACTTCCATAAATTTCCATCGACCATAACTTTTTTTTTTGTCTATAGTTCAGTTGTGTTTTTTCTCTGTCTGTCTGAGACACTGAGTAACAAACCAGATGTTGAAATATAATGTCTGGGGTACACATTAGCTCTCCCTCCTGTCTCCTCCTCCTCTCATCTCTGCTTCCCTATTCCCTCTCCCCTCCATTATTTTCCAACACTTTCCTCCTCTCTTCACCTTTGCTTGCTCTCTTTTCATCATTTGCTTCCTCTTTCTAGTATTTCTTCTCTACCAGCAATGAAGGCCTGTCTGGAAGCTAAAAGCAGTGCAAGTGTCTGTATTTCCTATCATATGCAACCAAAAAATTTAAACCTCCATAACCTCCTGACCTCTTACTTTTGCCCCTAAATGTCTAAAAACTATGATTCTTTAAATGTTATTTTATATGTTATTCTTTAAATTTTAAGAGAAGTTCCAAAGTTACAGTCCTTTTAGAGCAAAATTCCCACTTCAGTCAGGACAACTTCATTTAAGAAACTGATGTTTGCGCCGCAGTAAGTTAAGTTTGGTGGAATGGCTCTATTCCGGGGAGATCACACCTCTCTGCCCTCCCATGCACCTATGATGTCATACCTACAAAGTTTTTACTGAAAGTAATGGATTCTGTTGGGCCACATTTTATCTCTGTTTTCAACAGCTCCCTATCTACTGGTTGTGTCCCTGATTATTTTAAAACGGCTTGCGTGAACCCACTTTTAAAGAAACCTGGTTTAGATCCCTCCCTTCATCAAAATTTTAGACCAATTTCAAAACTGCCTTTTATTGCAAAGATTCCAGAAAGAATTGTGTTCAAACAGCTGCTCACTGTACTGGAAAATAACAAATTATTTGAAAAGTTTCAATCTGGTTTTAGGAAGTACCACAGCACTGAGACTGCCCTGCTTAAAGTCACCAATGACCTTTTAATGTCTTCTGATGAAGGCATGTGCTCAGTCCTGGTACTCCTGGACCTTAGCGCTGCTTTTGACACCATTGATCACAACATCATGTTAGACAGACTGAGGCACTGGGTGGGGATCTCTGGTACTGCCCTAGAATGGTTTTCATCCTACCTGTCAAATAGGAAGTTTTGCGTGTCTGTAAACAACTATGTCTCCTCGTTCTGTCCAGTTAAATATGGTGTGCCTCAGGGGTCGG
>NC_060155.1:27609841-27616472 GCF_021292245.1 Micropterus dolomieu
CAAATAGGAAGTTTTGCGTGTCTGTAAACAACTATGTCTCCTCGTTCTGTCCAGTTAAATATGGTGTGCCTCAGGGGTCGGTCTTAGGACCCATTTTGTTTTCCTTGTATCTGCTTCCCCTTAGACATATTATCCATAAACATGGTATTTCTTTTCATATTTATGCTGATGACACACAAATATACTTGCCCGTCAGATCCACAGACCCTGGAATGCTGAGTTCACTTAACAACTGCCTTTGTGAAGTTAAAAAATGGATGTCAAATAATTTCCTCCAGCTGAACTCAGACAAAACAGAAATCCTGGTCATCGGGTCCCAGCAGATGGCAAAACAAATACTGCTACACATTAAGCCTTTTGCAAAGAACCTTGGTGTTTGGTTTGATAGTAATTTAAATTTCGAGCAGCACACCACAAAGCTTGTTCAATCATGTTTTTATCAACTTAGACATATAGCAAAAATTCGATCTATGTTAACTTTTAAGGACACCGAGACCATTTTACACGCCTTCATCTCAACAAGCCTGGATTATTGCAACAGCATTTTCACTTGTTTAACCCAAAAATCTATTGATTGACTCCAGACTGTCCAGAACTCAGCTGCCAGGCTTTTAACCAGAACAAAGAAATATGACCACATTACTCCTATTTTAGCTTCATTACACTGGCTCCCAGTATGTTTTAGAATTGACTTTAAAATTCTATTGATCACTTTTAAAGCTCTTCATGGCCTCTCGCCTTGTTATATTTCTGACCTTTTAGTCCCATGCGCACCAGCACGTACCTTGAGATCCTCGGGCAGAGGTCTGTTGTCTGTTCCAGAGTCTCGACTGAAAACAGAGGGGACAGAGCGTTTGCTGTCAGGGCCCCGAGGCTCTGGAACAGCCTGCCCGAGGAAATCAGGTCAGCTGAGCTCTGACCTCTCTGCTCTCCCACACGCCTACATGGAAAGCCTCTGCCCTCCCACGCAGCTACTTGGAAAGCCATAAGGCAGGGAGAACACACCTCTCTTCCCTCCAACGTGCCTACATGGAAAGCTATAAGGCAGTGAGAGCACTGCCCTCCCATGCGCCTACACGGAAAGCCATAAGACAGGGAGAGCACACCTCTCTGCCCTCCCTAGCGCCTTACTCAGAAAGCCTTAAGGCAGGGAGAGCACACCTCTCTGCCCTCCCACGCGCCTTACTCAGAAAGCTATAACGCAGTGAGAGCACACATCTCTGCCCTCCCACGTGCCTACATGGAAAGCTATAAGGCAGTGAGAGCACACATCTCTGCCCTCCCACGTGCCTACGCAGAAAGCCATAAGCATAAGGCAGTGAGAGCACTGCCCTCCCATGCGCCTACTCGGAAAGCCTTAAGGAAGTGAGAGCACACCTCTCAGTGGCGGCAGCTTGCTTGCAGAGGAAGCAGCAAGGGCTGCCAGGTTATAGCAGCTTATAAAGGTACCTTGTATGAAATTTGCCAATGAATGCTAAGAGATGAATCGGCTGAGCTTTAAGATGGCTTCTATCAGCTGATGTGCTGGGATTGTGAGCTTAGCTTGACTTCGTTGCCTGCCTGAATGGTATGCTTGATTTTGTGCTTCCCGAGACAGAATTGCGGTGGAAAGGTCATAAATTACTCAGTTGTCACTTAATGGTCCATTAGTGTCCTCCCTGGTAGGATCTGTTTTATGACCCAGGGGTCATGTGAAGACAGGGTGTTAGGGGGAAGTCCATCGTTGAGTCCTAACAGAGCCTGAAGCATAGCCTTCAATAACAACTTATGGGAAGTTCATTATTTTATCAATAGAAAATACAAAATATGCAGGACGTCTCTGCTGTTGTCAGTGCAGTTATCTAAATGATGAGATGATGAGAGGCTTGGATTGGATTGATTTTGCTTCCTCCAAATTTGAAATCCACAATGAAAAATCATCGTGTTCATCGTGTTTCATCATGCCACTACTATTATATTCTAGATCACCACTATCTGGCTTAGCCACCTGCAGCAGCCCACTACTCCAAAAACCAAGGTCCCAAATCAAGCTTTCTCCGAATTCTGAGTTTTAGAGTCTTGTTTGTTCTTCATTCCTCCACCTTTCCTCTGACATCTCTTTTCTTTTCTCAGTCTCCTCCACATCTCATATTACAGTTAAACAAGTGAGTGAACTGAGTGAACTGTATTTATAATTAATAAGTCTCCATGATAAACTCTCTCCTTTCTCCTCTCTCTCTCCCTTGTTCTTCCTTTGTACAGATCTTTAGCTCAGTGGCAGTCAGGAATGTGTATGCAGATACCGCTGCTATCTTTAAACCAGATATTATGCAGTTCATGTGACCAAGTTCACAGAGCGTTCTGCTGCTCTGTGTGGACTATCTGTGAACTTGGACAGATAGCATTGTTAGCAATGTACTTTCTGGAGTGTGTGTGTGTGTGTGTGTAAGTGTGTGTGGTCCCCATGCTTTCAGACATTTAGACCAAGTGGTTTAAAGACTGACAGTTGTACAGAACACACACATACATTCATACAGCTTTAGAGAGTCTTTTTGAGTATGCAGTTTATGTGAATGGGCGCCTTTCTTCTGCACCCTGCTAGGTGGTCACTTACCACACAGACATGCATCACACACACATAAACGTGATGGTTATATAACTATTCATGTCCTCTCCAGAGGATCCCGTCAGCTTTACTGAAACATTCCCGCTGTAATTCATGTGTTTGTCGTCAATATGTTGTTTGGGCGGCTGTGGCTCAGGGCGTAGAGCTGCCATATATTAATGATGTAAAAGCACTTTGAGTGGTCAGAAAGACGCTATGGCAGAAAGGTGCTAGACAAGTGAAGACCATTTACCTTTTATGTTGTTTAGTTTGAAACCTTCTCTTTTCTGTAGTCTACTTTATGTGAACGGTGTCCCACTATTTGTCGCTGCTGCCAAAAACAAAGTGCAGGTACCATTAAGATAATGATAACCATACTTAATTTGCTATTATTATTTCTCTTAAAAGTTTCTGTGCGTGTCAGGTTGAGTTCTCTGGAGAGTCCATTAGCATGCACGTGTCAGTAGATGCAGTACTGAAGCACATGGCTCATAAACTAGTCCATGAAGCAGAGCTAATAGCTCTCTATGCGCTCGCTGGCATTGAAAATGTATTATTGTCATAAATGTGTAAGTTATTTTCGTGCATTTCCATTCTGCTTTGAGGTGATATGAACTAATCTGATCTGAAAAGAACTGGGCTCTGTAGAACCAAAGTACCAAACCACACTAGAATAAAAGCAAACTCCCATTAAGTCTTATCAAACACCAGTCCACCATCTTATATGAATCTTTATGAGATCACAAGTTGAAGTTCTGGTGTGTGTCCTGAGCATTCCCAGTTTGAGGTTCACCAGCATCTGGCTGGAGCTTATTTTCCACCCTGGGTTCCTTCCAGTGGAGCTGCTGCTTCCAGGAAAACTAAATCAATCCCAGAAATAATGTCCACAGCAGGCTGGACATGCACAGGACAGACCGAGGAGAAAAAGATAAAAAGAAAAAGTTTGTTCATCTTCACCTTTTTAAAATTTTTTATTATAAATTAATGAAATAAAAAAGGCAAAACTGTAGAAAAGCAGTTGAAATAAACCTTGTCTCTCTTTTTTTTTTTTTTTTTTTTAAATCTAGTAAAGCTGTGTGGAGCATGTGATAGCCCGAAAAGGTAAAAGATAGAGTAAGTGTACCAGAGTTAAAGCTTCCATTCCTGTTCCCAACTGGACTTATGATAAACATCACTGGACAGGAGTGCAGCTAAATGTTTGACACACTAAACAGACATAAAGTAAAAATAAACATACAGTATAGACTTTGAGCATATAAGAAAATAGGTTGCTGTTTCATTACATATGCAACACTTGAAGCATAAAATATCTTCAGTCATTATCAGAATGAGTTATTACTCTCTGGAATTGAACATTGTATATTTGGACTGGACAAATCCAGTTTTACCTGATTTTCAGCACCATTACAGTAGCTTATTGATCAGAGGTTTTGGAAAGTCTTAATAGGCAGATGTGATTTGATCATCACAACAACAGCTAAATGTGTTCAGGATTCTTCAGATATCTTCACTTTTAATCCTTAAACGCTGGATCCTACATATCCCAAAATACAACCAATAGCATCTTTCAATCCGACCCTCCCTGCCTGGTCAATGCCGAGGTCTTAGTAACTTAATTCCTCCATCTGAGCAAGTGAAGTTATAAACAAGCTAGTAAATCGTGGAATATTTGTAGTCTTAAATCCGACGTAACCAGCTGAATAACCCCGATGACATCCTAACCATCATCGTCTTAGACTTTACAAACCTCCAGAGCAGAAGACCAGCTGATTTCACAAGCTGTATAGGCGCTAGTAAACTATGTAAACTCTGCAAAGTTTATTCCCCTAAATTAGACAAAGTGAGGTCTCGAAAACCTCAAATATACAAACTACATCAATCCTGTTTTACACAATAACTGAACTTATGAAAGGTCATGACAGAAACCACAACCTGATCTGTGTTTAGAGGCAGAACATTTCTAAGCATTGTGTTTCTTTATGTGAATTCCTTGCGTGTAAAGTGTGTACATGTGTGTGTGTACACCCTGAGTTTAGCTTCTGCCCGAGGTTTCAGCCTGCAAAAAGTTTTTCCTTGCCACAGTTGCCAAGTGCTTGCTCATGCTGGGAATTGTTGTGTCTCTGTAAATAATATTACAAAGAGTACGGTCTGGACCTGCTCCATATGAAAAGCACAATGACACAACTTCTGTTATGAATTTGAGCAATATAAATAACTTCCCCAAATAATTTCCCCACAGACTCAACTTTTCTCTAAGAATGGAGGATGAATTATTATCATTTTTAGAACCATTAAATTGGTTAAATTTGGGACAGTTGTGCATGTTCAATTCCTCAGTTTCTCCACTACATTTTCAATATGCAGTGGAACAGTTATACACAGTTTTTTTCTAAACTCAGAGGAACATTTCCATTAGGAGAAACAGTAAGACGTGTTTACATTTATTTACATGACCGTGGGGTTTTGTCCTTTTCCAAATGTGAACATATTTCGACTTGTTTTCTGACTTCTCTTGTGAGTTACGTGCTGCTCTTGCTGGTTAATACTAACTTTGGTGTGTGTGGCGAAGCAGCAGCTGAGGTCAATATAAAAACACATTCAGTTAGACTGATCCACAGTCATGTAGAAACAAAACAATGATCAAATATCTGTACAGTTATTATCTTATTTCCTTTCTCCTCAGCTTTGGTTTGACCTCTTGCTGGATATGCTAACCACAGTTTCTTCATCTGTGCGTCCATTCATGGCGCTAATAAGCAAAGATGACATCATACGTCATCTGATGTCCGTCGTCCCATGCGTAAAGTTTCTTGATTAGTGGGCAGTAAGCCAGCTGGGAGGTGTGCGCGTGCATGTTCGTGAACGCCAGGCTCGGCACGGTGTGCGTGAGCGTGTGCGTGTCAAAGGCGTATGTCACGTTAGCGAAGCGGCGCTCCATGCTGTCCACTGCATAAAGCACGCCGCAAACCAGGAAGCTGTTTCCATAGCGGCCACGCCGAAGACCTGTGCGGAAGCTCCTTATTGGCTGCAGGTCTCGGGGGCGGACGTGGATGAGCAGGATTACTTCCTGGTGGAAGCCCTCTGTGTCCACAGCCGGGTAGAGCAGCCAGAGGCCGGACTCGTCAACAGCAAACTCCACCTGGAAAATTAAACGTACTGTAACTTACTGAGGATCAAATACCTTAAGTTTGGATTACCTTCATGCCTTAAAGGTCCAGTGTGGAATATTTAGGAGGATTTCTACAGTAGCTCAAACAGACAAACTGCTTTACAGAGTTGCGTCACCACTTTAAATATGTACGAAGAACAGGAGAACAAGTAGTAGTCATCTGGTTTATAAGAAATTTGGACAAATGGAGGGCCGAAAAGGGAGCGGTGAGTGAGTTGTTGGTTGCAATTTGCGTCCAATCACTACTACATGCAGGGAGTTGCATGTCGAAGGGAAGGCAGCCGATATTACTAAAGCTGCAATAAACATCACAATCTGTTTCTATGATGACAAACAGCCCAGTGTCCGTGTTACACCAGTGAACAAGCCGAAGTCACAGCTATTCTTTTAATAACAGTGACAGCTTTTAAATCAGTCTCTCTCCGCTCACCAACTCACTGCACCTTAGAGTTAAACACAGCATGCATCTGTCTTTTCTGCGTTTTCACTGCAGCTGCAAGATCGCAATGTATTTATTATTTTATTAATAAACAGCGGGAGAAATCTTATTTTTAAACATTGCAATCAATCCACAGTTCACCTGTTCAGTTCACCAAAACATCCCCCCCCTCTGTTTTATACATAAATCGCACCCTGACTATTGATACTTCTTCTTCTTCTCCTTTTCTTTGTACCTCTTTATGTATTTATTATTATAATTTAACGTAGTTACAAAACACACTCTGTTAAGCAGGTGTCCGTTTGGGCTACTGGAGAAACATGGCGACGTCCATGTAAGAGGACCCGCGGTGTATGTAGATAGAAATGACTCATTCTAAGGTAATAAAAACATAACGGTTCATTATATACACCACTAAAAAACATAGTTATGGATTTTG
>NC_060155.1:27616572-27627869 GCF_021292245.1 Micropterus dolomieu
CATGTTCAATTCCTCAGTTTCTCCACTACATTTTCAATATGCAGTGGAACAGTTATACACAGTTTTTTTCTAAACTCAGAGGAACATTTCCATTAGGAGAAACAGTAAGACGTGTTTACATTTATTTACATGACCGTGGGGTTTTGTCCTTTTCCAAATGTGAACATATTTCGACTTGTTTTCTGACTTCTCTTGTGAGTTACGTGCTGCTCTTGCTGGTTAATACTAACTTTGGTGTGTGTGGCGAAGCAGCAGCTGAGGTCAATATAAAAACACATTCAGTTAGACTGATCCACAGTCATGTAGAAACAAAACAATGATCAAATATCTGTACAGTTATTATCTTATTTCCTTTCTCCTCAGCTTTGGTTTGACCTCTTGCTGGATATGCTAACCACAGTTTCTTCATCTGTGCGTCCATTCATGGCGCTAATAAGCAAAGATGACATCATACGTCATCTGATGTCCGTCGTCCCATGCGTAAAGTTTCTTGATTAGTGGGCAGTAAGCCAGCTGGGAGGTGTGCGCGTGCATGTTCGTGAACGCCAGGCTCGGCACGGTGTGCGTGAGCGTGTGCGTGTCAAAGGCGTATGTCACGTTAGCGAAGCGGCGCTCCATGCTGTCCACTGCATAAAGCACGCCGCAAACCAGGAAGCTGTTTCCATAGCGGCCACGCCGAAGACCTGTGCGGAAGCTCCTTATTGGCTGCAGGTCTCGGGGGCGGACGTGGATGAGCAGGATTACTTCCTGGTGGAAGCCCTCTGTGTCCACAGCCGGGTAGAGCAGCCAGAGGCCGGACTCGTCAACAGCAAACTCCACCTGGAAAATTAAACGTACTGTAACTTACTGAGGATCAAATACCTTAAGTTTGGATTACCTTCATGCCTTAAAGGTCCAGTGTGGAATATTTAGGAGGATTTCTACAGTAGCTCAAACAGACAAACTGCTTTACAGAGTTGCGTCACCACTTTAAATATGTACGAAGAACAGGAGAACAAGTAGTAGTCATCTGGTTTATAAGAAATTTGGACAAATGGAGGGCCGAAAAGGGAGCGGTGAGTGAGTTGTTGGTTGCAATTTGCGTCCAATCACTACTACATGCAGGGAGTTGCATGTCGAAGGGAAGGCAGCCGATATTACTAAAGCTGCAATAAACATCACAATCTGTTTCTATGATGACAAACAGCCCAGTGTCCGTGTTACACCAGTGAACAAGCCGAAGTCACAGCTATTCTTTTAATAACAGTGACAGCTTTTAAATCAGTCTCTCTCCGCTCACCAACTCACTGCACCTTAGAGTTAAACACAGCATGCATCTGTCTTTTCTGCGTTTTCACTGCAGCTGCAAGATCGCAATGTATTTATTATTTTATTAATAAACAGCGGGAGAAATCTTATTTTTAAACATTGCAATCAATCCACAGTTCACCTGTTCAGTTCACCAAAACATCCCCCCCCTCTGTTTTATACATAAATCGCACCCTGACTATTGATACTTCTTCTTCTTCTCCTTTTCTTTGTACCTCTTTATGTATTTATTATTATAATTTAACGTAGTTACAAAACACACTCTGTTAAGCAGGTGTCCGTTTGGGCTACTGGAGAAACATGGCGACGTCCATGTAAGAGGACCCGCGGTGTATGTAGATAGAAATGACTCATTCTAAGGTAATAAAAACATAACGGTTCATTATATACACCACTAAAAAACATAGTTATGGATTTTGAATTTCTGTCAATAGATCCTCCTAAATATTACACACTGGACCTTTAAGTGAACAAACCCCCAACTGAAACTCTTAACGCAGAATCATGAGAGCGATCTTCTCATCTCATCTTTGAATAACATTCACTTTTATTGGTAACGTAACTAGTAAAAATGCAGACATTTTTCAGTTTGAAATGTGAAAACATCTTCAGCAGTTGTTTCACCTCCTCTCTATTTGCCCTTTTGAACTCTTGAGTGATTTGTAGTGTTTTTGTTCCCCTCACTGACCTTTTCTGACCCGTTAAAGCGCCCTGAGTGTCTGTTACACTAGTATACATCATCGTGCGTGTTTCTCGTACAGTTAAGTGATACCGTGGGTCTTACTTCAGTTTGCGTCCTGTGAGCTTGCTCCTCCAGTATAGCATCATGCAGTGTGGTCCAGGCTGCTACATATCTGTGTCTCAGATCGTATCTGATGACGTCCCTGCTGAAGGCCCGGTTGTAGTAGAAAGCTCCATTAAACACGACGTGGCCTGTTCCAGTGAAACTGTAGGGCAGCTTGTAGGAATTACTTGCCTGACCTGAGCAGGAACAACACACAGAAAGCAAACATACAGCTGGTCAGGCTCACGACCCACAACCATAAACCTTTAGTGTAACTATGACGGCGTATCAAGGTGTGTTCCCTCCAACCGTTATCTATAGAATCAAATCTAATTATTTTACTGGTTCTCCGCACAAATAAACAGTACAACTGTTACTTCAATGGATGCTAATATTTTAAGCTTCCTAAAGGCATTTCTACTCTCTAACCTCTGTGTATGTGCTGGTAATGCTCGAAACATACTGCCCCCCCTCAACTACCCAGTATATGTTTGGTCAACACATTCTCACTCCCGCCTCCTCATATATTGACGCTTGGTCAAGGCCCTTTGGCGTCGCTTGTTAACGACCTGGTTACCCCCTTTAGCGTCATTTTTAGGCGGTTAAGGCTTTTAAGACGGTCAAGTTAGCAACTGTCAGTCCCACATCCGTACCACCTGCCACATCCGTTCTGCACATGTGCAAAAGTGGTTCTGTCAGTCATAGGGATCCATAGGCAGGGATCCGGCAGGCAGCACGGATTTGGTACCCACAGCAACAACAAATGTGGACTTTCAAAATAAAATGCTAGCATTTCGAAACATCGCCATATTGAAAAAAAAAGTTGTGAAACGTTGCAATTTGGTTAGGTTTAGGCAACAAAACGACTTGGCTAAGGTTAGGAAAAGATCATGGTTTAGGTTAAAATAACTACGTAGGTCAGTTAACACGTAAGTTAATTTACGTCACTTGCGTAACTTACGCAATTTACATAACTCGTGTAACTTAAATAAAAAATATTTAATGTTGACTTTTTGTTTTGCAAGGGACACAAACCCCAGTCTCCTGGTTCAAAGTCGGGGTTCTGGCCCTCCATCCACCCCGATCACCTCCTTACTCAGTCTTTTCTGTTAAATACCATATACCTACCTTTACCGTCAAAAACTGGCTTCCCCCAATGCGTTGAACTATGATGGTAAAAGGATCCCCAGTACGTTACAAACTGACGCAGATGACCATGCGTCCATATGTGACGAGGGGAGTGAGAACGGGTTGGTTTGGTAACCGATTTATTTAATTGTAAAAATAACAAATAACTAGTGAACACTGGTGCAGCGGTGAAAGGTGGATTCACACGTAAGCTATCGTTGATTATCGATGCAACGTTGACAGCTTGTCCGCTGATCACAAGCCTTGTCTCACTGTTTGTCGCTTCCAGAGAACAAACTTTTATTGTGGAGTATGACAAGTGGGAGCCTGAGTGATGGTGAAACACAGTTGCCATAATAAAACTTAGCCTCTGAAGTTATCTAATGGCTGGTGAGCTTGAAGGACCAATCCTAATATTGTATATATGCTAAAAAGCTAAACAAAAAATCTGTTTTAAGATGATTCTAAAATTCAGTTTTTGGCTCATATACCTCTTGTATTGTATTAATCAAATCTGGCTTTTGTTTTATTTGTGTGAAAATATGTAGGAAAATAGTTTTGTGTCCTTTTTAATGGTGAATATCCATTTACCAGTGGGGTCTCATACAGACACTAGCGGACATCGGGAGCCCCGGGAGATTTTTGTGCTGTTTGCTTTATGACACCAGTGAGCGACCATTGGTTATCATTTTATAGGCCTATAGGAGTGCTTTTTGGACTTTTGCATTAGCCTACTTAGTCTCATTGTTGTAGTTCAAGTTCAGTGAACGTGTGTGTGTGTGAAGTTGATTGATGCTTGAATATAAAGATAATCATTTGAACATTTAAGAAAACTATGTACATCTAATTCTCTCTTCTTTGTTTTTTAAGTATCTAGCCTTGTACATTTGTATGTGCTACGATGGGTTAGTCTTCAAAATGAGTGGTCTGGTGGTTTGAGTGAACAGGGTGGCCTGAGATGGAGTCAAATTTCCAGCCTGAGTTATTATGCCCTGAGTCCGCCCCTGCATACAGACGTGTTCAATTGATGCCAAACACCTGCATGAATTGTTGATGGTGCACATATTTATGAAGCTGATGTCTAAGTGAATAAAGGTGAGCCATGTCCAGTCTTTCTGTCAGCTGTTTAGTCATGTAGAACGTCACCAGCTGCTAAAAAGATGCTTTAAACTTTTCAAAATGACTTAATGTTTTGGCATGGTTGGAAATAGATTATTATCTTATATTTCCCTTCTACATAATCGCGCATTCACACACAAGAAAAACCTCCTATACCTGATTTGAAGGTGTCCATGTCTCGGAACTCTAGAAGGTCGCTGCCGTAATGACCGCCGGTGAGGTAGATGACACTGCCGTGGCCGCGAGCGTCTCTCATCCAGGCCCCGTCACTAAGGCCGTAAGAGTTATGCTGGACCGGTTCAGAGATGCTGGCCACTGTGTCCTTACAGACCGCTGCGAGAACACACACAAAAAGTGACACTGAAGATCAAGATACTATGACGTGTATACCACAAAACATTTATACATTCAGACTACCGGAAACACTGTACTTTATGCATATTTACCAGGCTTTGTTGTGGTCTTTGGCTGGTCAGCTGGGCTCTCCGTCCAGCTGAGTCGACTCTTAGGTCCTGGCTGAGACTCTGCCGTGGGAGACGCATCAATGGGTGGACCCACATTGGTATCTGGAGGTGAGGTGGTGTGTATAGCGAGTGTAGTTTGTTGGGAAGTAGTTGTCAGTTTGGCTGTCGTTGGTTTTGGAGCTGTTGGTGGTACGTTAGTAGTTAATTCAGGTGTTGGTTTGAAGGAGGTGGGAGTGGGTTCAGTTGTAGTTGTGGTTTTTTGCGTGGTAGTCGGGTTGATCCGTCTTGTTGATTCGTCCTGAAAGTCTAGTCCTGTTGTAACAGCGGTTGAAGGTCCTGAACTCCTGGTAGGTCGTAGCTGGTCAGAGATCAGTAAGTCCACTGAAGCACTTGCAGTTTCTGTGAAAAAATGAAAATGAGAGAGAAGAAGAGAGGACAGTTTAGACAGTTTTATCTGCCTGCTAGAGCTGTCGATTTGCACAGAGCACTATTAAAGTTTGTTTTAAATTATGTGATAGTTATATCCTTTTTCAGGTACAAATATTACTTGTAGTGAATAAGGCTTAGCAAAATTTCCTATCCAGAAGATCCTATAGTTGAATCAGATTGCCAAGACATGATACTAACTTCTCATCTCAATTCTACAAAGTATTTTAGTGACTTTGAGTTCATCCGCCACTTTATGGTTTTGATTCCGTCTTACCAAAGAATACAGTAATGTAGACGAAGAATAAGATTAGATTAAGATTATTTATTTTGCATGGACCAAAAATGAGCTGGTACTGTTACTGAATGTAACACAGGAGTTGAAAGAGACTGTGGCGGCGAAAACAGACTGGGAGTCGTCGCAAAGTAAACGGCGACATGCACAGTGTAGGCAGATAAGTGTTATTTGCACGGTACAAAATATTTTAATAAAAATACCAAATCAAAAACTCTGTCAGCAGCATCGTGTTTCTGCTTTGCATGACTTATGAGACCCGATCAGAGAGCCAAACATGAGCTTCTGCGTCATCGTGCTCCGTTTTTGCACCAAGCAGCAGACACACAAAGTTTGCAGCTGGAGGTTAGACTATTTTTATATTAGATTTCAGATGTAACTATAAAACACATAGGTTTTATTTTACTACCACAAAGGATTTTTAAACAATTTAGCTTTTTACCCCACCAGAAAGTCGTAAAATTGTAATCAGAAGTAATCTTGATGGTCAACATGTTCGGCAACTGGCACAAACCTACAGCGAAATCTGATCAATCAAGTAACGTGTGCTAAGCCAGAGACGTTTTATAGAGGAGACACGCCACTCAATCACATCCTCAGTACAACTCTATGGGGAAAGCCCGTAACGGCAAAAATGGCGGTTAAACCGCCCCTCCCGCTAGAAAGCCAATCGTCTGCTTTTAACAGCCAAAGCGGGAATCATGTGGTTCCACTGACGTAAGGGTCTGTTTTACTTCTACTGAGTATGCGTGAAAGTTGTGATGCATGCATAGTAGAAGTATAACCAGTCGGGAAAAACGCTTTTTAAGCCTTATTTTGGGGCAAAGTTGTCAAACTTTATCAGCGGTTTTTATCAGATTTTACTGCTGATTCTATTCATGTAGTTTTTATGTCCCGGTGACCTGTGAAAGTGCAGCTCTGGCTCCCTCCCCATTCATTCAGATAGGAGCCTGGTCTTGTTAGTTTGAAATAGCTGCCCGGAGGCGTTGCCAAGGACTTTGGTTAAGCTTAAAAAAAAGAAAACCTTGGGCAAACTTCAGGTGGTCATCAAGTTGTGATGTGACATAAAAGCAAGTCAGTCAAAAGGTTACGTTAGACTTACTATTCATCCCTTTCTCCTCCTCCTCCTCCTCCTCCTCTTTGTAGCTCTCTTCCTCCGCCTTGTAATAGGTCACACCCTTGACGACCATGCTGTTCTTATCTCTGATTGGCTGCTTTGGGTCTGTCTTGCTTTTCATTGGCTTTTGAGTGCTTGTCTTATTCCTGGTTTGGTGTTGTTCCAGACCATCTTGCTGTTGGTTCTTCTTCAGCTGACCTTCATAAGTCTTCTGCGACAGAACAAACACATTTCTGTCTAATTTGTGAAGAATATGTGATAACAATGTTTTTTTGGAAATCAGATAAGACGTGGGAGTCTGTGTTTGCTTCAGTTACTACCTTATTGTTGGCGTAAGCAGCTGCTCCACTTTTCTGTCCTGCACGCGCCAAATCTGTAACTTTCTTTTTTTTCTCCTGGGTCTTCTTCTCTTTCTCCTTTTCTTTTGCTTTGTCCTTCACACGTTCTTTCTCTTTAGCTCTCTCAGTAAGATTACGGGCAAAGGCCTGAAATGCACAGACAGGATGAGCAGAACATAAACAGGATTCACCAAGGCATACTCAGAAACTACTTAAAGAATATACAGTCTGGTGACAAATGAAAATAAAAACCTGAATAAATTAGAGGAGAAATACTGACAGGCTTGTTGCCACACTTTGTACAGTGCTGCAAAAAAACATGCCACATAATTGATGCTAACATGCCCATGCAATCTTTCTGCACAATCACTTAGTATCCCTTCAAGACGTCTTGTAATTTAAAATTAAGATAAATTAAACCACATTCACTGACAGATATGAAAATAAAAGTTGCTTACAATGATAATTACACAACTGGAGCCTGGTCTTTATAGTTAGCCTGTGATATGTGCAGTTATTTCCCTTTTGAGGAGCAGCATGTACACTTAGGGATCACCAACAACTCAAGGCACCTCTGCATTGTTTGTAAAAACGACCCCTGCTGACTGGAACCATACTAATTATGGTGATAAGAATGTCTTTTTTCTTGACCTGACAATGAAAATGACAATTATCTCGGCATGTACCACCCTGAGGCATTCTTTATGCCTTTATGTGAGTTTGGAGTTAGACTCCCTCCATGCAACATATTACATTGCACGATATTAATGATATTATGATAATAATAATTTACTCCTGCATACTTCTGTGTGCTCTAGTATGTGTTTATTATTGTATGCGTAAGAACATCGTGAGCAATGACCAATCTGGAGTCAAACTGTGCACACATAACTGGCAAATAAAGGTGATTCTGAATCTGTAAAACAAAATGTGATATTGCGATATTGATTTTGATATCCTTAAACATATGTAAAAACACATGTTGATGGGCCATGTTTCTGACACGTTTCTCCTTCGACCTCCGTTGTTTAGTAGCCTTCTTGAGCCAGTCATCTTCTTACTTTTCTTTCGCTCCTCTGACTTGCTTTTCTTTTCTTTTCTATCTTTCTCTTCACTCACACGGTGTTGAAATATGCACACATGTCACGTGGTACGCTCCATAGGGTATGTTTGTGTAGTGGACCCATGTGCTCACACTTAAGCCACGTTTCCACCAAAAGTCCCCGGATCTCTTTTCAAGGAACTAAAAGGTTAAAAGGTTCCTTCAGTCCATTGTTGTGTGTGATAAAAACAACAACTCTGGACCCAGTATTTAGCGTAACTCCATCAGCTGTTCGCTGTAAACACACCACTGCACGCTGGTTTCCGAGCAATACATTTAATGCAGACGTTCGATCTCAGGTGGACATCGGCGAGAGTTGTGTGGCTTTCCTGACTGCTGATTGTGATTTATTGGTTTGCAAACAACGGTGGAAAAGAGAGGAGCAGTCGCAAAACGCAAAACAGCCGACATGCTCGACTTGCCCATTCAGAAATTCACTGCAAGGCAAGCCCCAAAGCAACAGTACTTTCGGAAAGTACCACCCCCCAAGCAGGGACTTTTTTGGGGGGTAAAATAAAGACCCTACAACTACATTTAGACCCTGATCCCTCCGGTGGAAACGCAGTGAGTTCTTCCAAAGGGACCTAGTTCCGGGGGAAAAGTTCCTCTGGTCGAAACGCGGCTTTACAGGAGACAGGGCCAATGAAACTATTCAATTCAAGGGGGGTAGGTGGGAGCAACCCCCTATATAATGATTAAACATCATCATTACATAAAACACAACTAAGTCACACAGTCAACGGACGCATCTCTTTACAAAATAACAGAATATTATATAGTATAGTGATGTTTTCGATATGACATACTGTGTGGGTAAAAACACAGAGTCAGACTAAAATGTAAAGTAATTTAGTGTCCTGTGTGTGTGTGCTGACCTTCTCCATGTTGTCCACCCTGCTCAGCAGCTTGGTGGTGACAGAGTGAAGCTTTAACAAGTCCATACCATACAAGGAGCCCTCCAGCAAGTCGATGATAGTTGCCAGCTAAACAGGGAAAATCACAGATATATAAGTGACACAGAGAGATGAAAAAAGCAACATCTTTACCTGAAGTTCAAACTCTAGAAGAAATACTTTGTCCTCAATAGCCAATAGAAAGACAGATGTATGTGTGTGTTTTACCTTAATGTCATCTTTGCTGGCCTCCTGTAATTTTTTGAACCTGTACTCTCCCTCACAGGGGTTGACGGCTGAAGGCGGAGCCATACACACACATTTCTTGCAGTCTGTCCCTTTGGCGACCGTCTCCACAGTGTAAAAATTCTCGGATGCTGATGCCGGGTCGCCGTCGTGGATACGGCTGCAGTCAGAGCGTTTGATTGGTCGAACGATACAGCGACACACACAGTCGGACCCTGACGACAGAGTCTTTACTTTGTCGTAATCGCCCAGCAACTGAAATAGAGGGGGAAAGTTGACAGTAAGAATTTTAGTTTTTGCCTTATCAAAATAATAGGCTAAATGAAGTGTTCTCTGGTATCAATCCCAAATAAACTTTTTTTAAACAAACTACTTCTTCCTTTAAGGCCGGCTGCAACGTCTGCATACTTTTCCCTTTAAGACTGGCTGCGATGTGTTCGTGCCGGATGTGATACAATGCGTATTTAAGTAGACGCCTACATTTTCAAGACACACGACTGACTAAATGCATCCTGTTCCACTGATATACCAGTGGGGAGACGAAATGCATTATGGGATTTGTACAGAGATGGGGACTTGAGTTTGAAACTTGGACTGTACTGTACCCACTGTACTGGAAAATAACACATTATTTGAAAAGTTTCAGTCTGGTTTTAGGAAGTACCACAGCACTGAGACTGTCCTGCTTAAAGTCACCAATGACCTTTTAATGTCTGCTGATGAAGGTATGTGCTCAGTCCTGGTACTCCTGGACCTTAGCGCTGCTTTTGACCATTGATCACAACATCATGTTAGACAGACTGAGGCACTGGGTGGGGATCTCTGGTACTGCCCTAGAATGGTTTTCATCCTACCTGTCAAATAGGCAGTTTTGTGTGTCTGTAAACAACTATGTCTCCTCATTCTGTCCAGTTAAATATGGTGTGCCTCAGGGGTCGGTCTTAGGACCCATTTTGTTTTCCTTGTATCTGCTTCCCCTTGGACATATTATCCATAAACATGGCATTTCTTTTCATATTTATGCTGATGACACACAAATATACTTGCCCGTCAGGTCCACAGACCCTGGAATGCTGAGTTCACTTAACAACTGCCTTTGTGAAGTTAAAAAATGGATGTCAAATAATTTCCTCCAGCTGAACTCAGACAAAACAGAAATCCTGGTCATCGGGTCCCAGCAGATGGCAAAACAAATACTGCTACACATTAAGCCTTTTGCAAAGAACCTAGGTGTTTGGTTTGATAGTAATTTAAATTTCGAGCAGCACACCACAAAGCTTGTTCAATCATGTTTTTATCAACTTAGACATATAGCAAAAATTCGATCTATGTTAACTTTTAAGGACACCGAGGCTTTTAACCAGAACAAAGAAATATGACCACATTACTCCTATTTTAGCTTCATTACACTGGCTCCCAGTATGTTTTAGAACTGACTTTAAAATTCTATTGATCACTTTTAAAGCTCTTCATGGCCTCTCGCCTTGTTATATTTCTGAACTTTTAGTCCCATACACACCAGCACGTACCTTGAGATCCTCGGGCAGAGGTCTGCTGTCTGTTCCAGAGTCTCGACTGAAAACTAAAGGGGACAGAGCGTTTGCTGTCAGGGCCCCGAGGCTCTGGAACAGCCTGCCCGAGGAAATCAGGTCGGCGGAGTCAGTGAACTCTTTTAAGTCCCTTCTTAAAACATACTTTTATAGGAGAGCTTTTCCCGATCTTATTTGACTTTATTTTATCCCTTTTATTTTATTGTATTTTACTAATTTTATATAAACTTTTCATGCTCTTATCTTTTATTTTATTATTATTTTTTTTTGTATTATTCTTTACACTTGTTAAAGCACTTTGTAACTTGTTTTTGAAAAGTGCTCTACAAATTATTATTATTATTATTATTAATCTCTAGAGAGAGAAGGGTCTGTCTAATCTCTGAATGGAGACGGGTCTGTCTAATCTCTGGATGGAGACAGTGATTTTGGTATTTTTGTCCAAGTTAAATTAAGCTCTACACTGCTGCACACGAGAGGATTTACAGATTTTCACTGATGTTAAAAACCTTTGATGCTACAGATGT
>NC_060155.1:27627889-27664660 GCF_021292245.1 Micropterus dolomieu
TAAAGCTCTTCATGGCCTCTCGCCTTGTTATATTTCTGAACTTTTAGTCCCATACACACCAGCACGTACCTTGAGATCCTCGGGCAGAGGTCTGCTGTCTGTTCCAGAGTCTCGACTGAAAACTAAAGGGGACAGAGCGTTTGCTGTCAGGGCCCCGAGGCTCTGGAACAGCCTGCCCGAGGAAATCAGGTCGGCGGAGTCAGTGAACTCTTTTAAGTCCCTTCTTAAAACATACTTTTATAGGAGAGCTTTTCCCGATCTTATTTGACTTTATTTTATCCCTTTTATTTTATTGTATTTTACTAATTTTATATTAATTTTTCATGCTCTTAACTTGTTTTTTTGTATTATTCTTTACACTTGTTAAAGCACTTTGTAACTTGTTTTTGAAAAGTGCTCTACAAATAAGGATTATTATTATTATTATTATTACTCAAGTCCAACTTAAGTCGCACCCACAGTAACTTCAGACTCAACTTTAGACTTGCCCTCGAAAGACTTCAGACTCGACTCGGACTTGAGACTTGACTTGGACTCTAGCTCAAAGACTTGAGGCGACATTTATGCCGATTTCAGTAGTTATGAGGACAAAAACAACAACGAATTGGAAGATTTGGACCCAGATTCTGATGTGACTGCTAGCCAAGAGTATATAGGTGAGAGACGTGTTTGAGGAGGAAGAGGACTTTGTTTGTTTACTGATTAAAAAAATGTGAATGAACAAACTCATATGTTTTTGTTTCATGTAAAGACTGATAAATAAAGGTTTGGGTTTTTCAGAAAACCCAGAAAAAGGTTTTAGGAGGTTGTTTTCCAACAATAACTCAGGTTTTAGAATGCTTTTGTAGAGGGCACCATAGGTCTTAATGGGTTAATATGAATGTCTGTTTGATACTTGAATGAAAACCAAAGAAAGAGTTGCAGCACGTGTGATGAGTTGCAGCTGCTGCAGAAGTGGTGAGCTGCCTGGGAAGAAGGTGCAGCTACAGGCGTTTACAAACAGGCACTTTTAGGTTTGGAGCACTTACAGATTGAAGGACATTACATAACAAACCACCAGAAGGATACAAAGTGTTGCCTTGGTGCACACAAACACACACACAAGTCTGGGTCTGATTTTCCACGTCATTTAAGCTGAGCGGACTAACTGTGGGGTTTGGGTCGTGTTTAAAGGAAAAATAAAATATAGACCTACTGTGTCCAATACAATCACTAAGTCTGAGGTTCATAATGGAAATAAGAACTTGAGGATTTACAGTTAAAAAGCAACACGTGTCCAAAAAGGGTTCTCATGTGGTTTAACTTGTTGAAGTGGATGAAAATTTTTCCTGAGTTCACCAAGTAACCACTGAGATGTGATCTGACACGCCCTGCAGCCACAGCCTGTTCACGCTGCATCCACATGGCAAGAGATACAGAAGTACCCGCTGTCCAGTGGGGGAAAGTAACTAAGTACATTTACTCGTAAATAACATCAGAGTATGGTCAAGACCTGCTCTTTTATGAAAAGTGCTATTAGATAACTGTTTTTTGTGATTTGGCGCTATATGAATAAAATTTTATTGAATTTAAGTACAAATTTGAGGTACCTGTATTTTACTTGTATACTTCTACTCCACATCTCAGAGGGAGATATGGTACTTTTTACTTCACTAAATTTATCTGACAGCTTCAGTTACTTTACAAATAAAGATTTTTATGCAAAAAACATAAGAAGAGTTTAAAAAACATGTTGTTTTGTTATAAATTAAACCAAACAGTCAAAAGTACTCAAATTAATTGGCAACAACTTTAATTGTCATGTAAAAACATTTGATGTTTCCAGTTGGCTGCTTTTCTTTTTAATTTTTTTTTAGTGTCAATAATGTTGAGGTTTGCACTGCTGGTCGGACAAAACAAAGCAGAGTGAAGGGGACACTTTGGGACTTGGATTATTGTGACGGCATTTCTTTCTATTTTCAGAATGTTTTTTCTTTTTTTTTTTTTTTCTTTTTTTTACAATCGATTAGTTGCAAAAATAATTTCCCTTTATGAGAGAAACGGCTGAACAAAGACCAGCATCAGCACTGGACAACTGATTAACCTTTTAACTCCCACTGTTGGGCTGGATGCTAGTAGAACATTCACAGACTACTACTACTACATACATACTAAGAAAAAAACCCCAGCAGGCTCCAGAGCAGCTCCTTTCTTCAGTATAGGAGCCATTTATGTTTATTGTTGGCATGTCATATTACATTTTTTTAGATACATTTTGCATTAGTATTCTAGACACTGGGTGGCAGTCATTAGATGCACAGGGTTGTATACAAGGGGCATAGGTGACAGGAAGTGGTGTAGGGAGGGCACGCATTTCTCACCAGACCACAGAACATGCTATAACTAGAAACAATAGAATTGGAAACCAACTGTTATGTTCATCTGTTTGTACAACTATTCTCAACTGCATTTATGACTGGAAAATCTGCTGTGTCTGCGTAAAACTTCACTCCTGCCTGTGTATAAAGGCAAAGGCAGAAGGAAATCAATGCTAGAGGTAAAGCTTGAAGAAAAAATGCCATTAAACTATTTTAATCACTCCATCAAAATAGTTTGCTATGTTATGCTTGGTGTTGTTTGAGTGTGTGTGGCATGAAGGGACAACAAACTTAAATTTCGTTAAACAACTTGTGTTGTAAAATGACCATTAGCCTGAATGAACCCTTGAAGACTGTCGACAAATGAGATTAGATGAGGTCTCATCGAGAGAGGAAATGAAACTGGAAGTTAATATATTTTTCATTCCCATCATTATCAGGATGATCAGTTTTGTGGCCCCGACAGAACTTCACTTCACCTCCATCAACATTTAGAACTGATTCCCGTCCTCCACTCAAGAGCGTCACTTTGTGTTGAAAAGTTTTGGGGACACAGGGGCTCAAATTAGGGGTGTGATGTACAGTGAAACAACTTCTTCCTGAGAATAAGATGAGAAGATATTTTAACACTATTTCGAATAAATATTAAATGCTGGAATGGAGTGTAGGGGAACTCCCCCAGAAGATTTTGAGCATTAAACACTTAATTTCCTGCATTCTGGAGAAATGTCTTTATAAAAAGGGAAACAAAAATCATATGGAAAGTAACAAATTCAGTATAAAAATATAAAACAATATTATGCAGTAATCAGTGGCTTAGCTTAATTTACTTTTTATGAACAATGCACATTTGTTTCTTCTATGTTTAAATTGCAATGCATGTTTTGCTAGTGTGCATATAAACCTTTCTTAAAAGCATTTCTGTTTGTTATTTAACTTTTTATTGTTGCTATTTTTCACAACCGTTTTCACAAATTCTTTCAAAAAGGGGGTGTGGGCATGTCCACAGTGCAAATGACACCTCTGCATCTGCTAAACTGGGGAAGATCATGTGAATAACACATTTTTAAACGAGTTTCTGTGGCTATGCAGTTTGGCCATGAAGGAAATGTATAAGCATGGTTCAAAAGAGGCAAAATAGCAGTTCAGGGGTACTTTCTTACATGTAATTGTAAATGATACAATATATTTCCAATACTCATGCTTTATATTCAAGTATGATTTCTGACACCCCTTAAATGGACCGTACCATTCTTGTCTGCCCACATCACTCCCAGCAGAGCTGCTCCAGTCCAGTCCACCACACGCTGGTGGAGACACTGTGAGTTAATGTCAGTACTTAGTTAATACACATAACTTTCCTACCTTTAGAGTTTCGTAATCAGCATTTGTTTTACTTTAAATCAGCCATCTGATGAGAGCTAGCTCATAGCTCACCCTGTTATTCCATTACCACTATATCATTTCATATTTTATTGTAATTGTTTGCAAACACCGGTGCTTAGGCATGAGCAGTGAAGTTGAGTTATTGTAGATACACATTTTGACATCAATATGGAGTTTATAATTTCATTTTAAGTATTTTGTGAGTCTTTCTACAGTAAGCATAACATTTGTTTTCACTGTGGAATTCAGGAGTTTTACCAGGCTAGGTAAATGTCAAAGTCCAGGTCAGTTTTATTTATAGCTATAGCGCCAATTCATAACAAACTGCAAAATTCCCAATTCCCCAACAATGTTTGACAACTGAACGCAGATTGCATTTCATTCACAGTCAACATCAGCAAGAGGAAAGGAGATATTTGCAACAAAAAAAAAAAACTTGAAATGATAATAATTAGGAATTAGATATAATAATGCAGCCTGTATTTGATGATATTGTCTTTAGTTCCAGTTCAGCATTGTGTGGGTCTGTTTTGAGAGGTCATGAAGGTCTGCTGTTGTGTGTCTGACCTGCTGCCAGTTTTGCTGTAGAACAGTGACCCCTGACTACAAAGGTTGTCCTGTGATTGGCTTAGGGGCTCCTGGTGTAATGGATTTGATTCATCATCATCTACAGCCTGCACACATTAGTTAAATAAGCAAGGATATTGTAAGCCTTGTAAGTAACGTTAGTTTACTGAAGCACACTCCAGCGCTGTAGGCCTACTGGGTTTTCTTTTTGACCTGGACCTTTGAGTTTCCACCCTGTGTATAAGGGCGCACAAGTTACCGACCTGGCTAATGATGTTCTCTTGGTTGTCCAGCTCCTCTTCCAGAGGCTTGGCGGTGGGCTGCTGAACTCTCCTCTCCGCACCCACTGCAGCAGCGTCTCTCTGCGGGGACTGCTGCTCCCCGCCTCGCAGACTGTCCTCCAGTACAGCCGCGGAGGGAGCGTCTTTATCCGGCCCCCCCAGCAGGGTCGACAGCATCTTGTCCCGCGAAGGCTCCGCGCTTGTGTGCGCGTCCAGAGCATCAAGACCACTTACAGCACAGCATAAAAGCAGCAGTGAGAATCTGCGCCACATGTCTGCAGGGAGCCGGCAGACAATGAAGAGCACTCTGAAGAAACTATAGTCTCACGTAATTATCAGGTCCGGTGTCAACGCGCTGAGCGAACCTCCTTCCAAACGCATTAAAAACAACTGAGCGCTGTTTTGTTCAAGTTTCAGCCCGATAAAAAAAAGCTTGACACAGTCAATTTAAACTTTAATTACCTATGTTGGATAAGTTTAGTCAATCAAAGAAGTAATTTTTCTAGTAGGCTGTAAAATAACGGAGAGAAAAGAGGTCTATTTTCGGTTCCATGCGACGTGTCGCCGGTGAGCTGGGTGGCACCGACAAACCTCCACACCGGCCCCGGTCCAAACCAGGACTGGCTGAGAGAGAGAGAGAGTCAACAATCCTGAAACATAACCCACCCCACGTGATTCTTAATGTAACCCACCCCTGAAAGAAGAGAGACCCCTTCATTTATTATTTTTACATGGCAAAAACTAAAATCCTTAGTGTAAATCTTAAAACAGTGGTTCTCAAAATGGGGTCCGGGGCCCCACGGGGCCATTGAAGAGGTTCCAGGGGGTCCCCAGCAAAAAGAATAATATATTTTTTTTCATAATAATAAGTGACCAAACGTCTGAACATTTAAAAGCCTAAATCCCATCAGATGGAAGAACCTGGAACAAAATCTTGTTAAATGAGGGTCAGCGGTGTAATGTGTGTCAGTTTAGGAGTCTTTGATGTGAAAAGAACTACTTTAAAAAAATACTTTAGCGAACAAGGAACAAGGAAATGGAGAAGTGCATCGACTTTAATCATTAGCTTTCATCACCTATTCATTTTAAATCCTGCAAAAAGTGTTGTTAAATTTGAAAAACATCTTAAGAGATTCTTACTCATTTTTCAGGTGTTCGCCCAGATTATGGGGGTAAAGGAATTGTAACATACTATTTAGCTTCTGAAGGGGTTTTAAAAGCTTTTTTTGTTTGGATTGGAAGACCAGGGCCCTATATAGGCCTACTGTATGTAGGGGAGAGTGGGGTAAGTTGTCACACTGTTCTTTACTCTCTCTCTCAGAAATTGAGCCACTTTGTGTGACTTATTGTTCTACGGTCAACTTCCTGTGGTCAAGGTCACATCAATAACATGTATATTGATATTTTTAGCTGAAATGCTACGTTGAGCTAACCTTGAGATTTAGCCAACATTAACACACAAAAGGACTTTGGGGCAAGTCGTCACATGTGACAACCTAAAAACCCTAAAAACAGACGCAAAGAACATGCTCAAAAACTTTGGGATATTAAGAAATTAGCATTGACAATAGTATAAAATTAAATGTATTTTTATAGTTACAGTGAAGTTTCAGCAGGCATATCCCTGGACTACAGACTGTAAGACCTTTCAAGTTAGTTTAACATGGAATTGCAAATTCACCTGCTGCCTTGATATAACTACAGTGTTCTTGTTGTCTCAACATTGCTTTTTTAGTTGATTTAAATTTTCATAACTTCATTCTTTGAGTCGGAGCAAATAATTATTTTACTTCATGAAAATCTATAACCATGATGTTAATGGCAGTCATGCATGTGAAGTTGAAGAACAAATCAATCAGGAGTGCAGCAAAGAATTTTGACATAAATCACAGAACTCTGACTCGGTACTGTCAAAAGATTACCAGAGAAGAGGTCATACAGCCACGTCAACAACAACAACAACGACAATTGGTAATGCAAAAATAAAAAATGAGAAGCAGCTTATTCAATATGTTGGTAATAATAATGATGACATATATTTTTATAGAGCCTTTCAAGGGACCCAAGGACGCTTTACACATAACCTCACAAAAACAAACAAATACCAGAACAGCAGGAAGTCCTTCTAGATTATAGGTGGATTTTTAGCAGTTTTTTAAACGTGTCCAAAGATGCTGAAGGCCCTGTCCACATATGTTTGCAGTCTGGTGTCGGGGGGGACGGAGAGCAAGCCCTTTTCTGTGGACTGCAGGTTCCTGGGAGGTCTGAAGATTTGCTTACCAGTTGGCCGTGGTACATCAGCTGAAGTTCGTGCCGATGTCGTGTCAACTTCCACAGTCATTTCCTGATCAACGAGCCACCTGGCAGCAGCGAGGCAAATCCCTCTAGATGGATACAACATATGCACTTTATTGATTTCCTGAAACTTTTCAAAGAACATACAAAGTGCTCACAGGAGAAGCTCTGTTTACTCCTTTTTCCTTTATGCTAAAGACATTTGCATATTGATGCTGTCGTTCCCACTACACTGCTCACATGGGCTCCACCCATCAGACAGTAGTAGTAATTGTGTTCTTAGTTTCTGACAGTCCAGTGTGACAACTTACCTGCCGATGAGGCAAACTGTCACAAATGTGCACTCTCTATTCAACAGTCTGCAACTCCTTAATGAGATAAAATATGAAGATGTGATGAAAATAAAATATGTGCCCAAGAATTCCTTCTATCATTTGGTATGACATCTACACAATTGTGATGGATGGTGCTCAGTAAATGTTAAACAGTGTGAAAAGTGTGACAACATACCCCAGTCTCCCCTATAAATTAAGGAATGTTCGACTGTAATTTGTTTGTAAAAGAAAAAAAAACACCCCTAAACCATACAATCCATTAAATATACCGTAACATAGGCTATCCCAAGATGTTAACTTACCCATTAATTATCCCCTTTATCCGAGAGTACAAACGTATGCTGAGCAGTGTTCAAACAAACATAAATGTATTTCAAATGCACATATTAATCATGTGCAACATGATTAACATTACTGCTGCATTAATGTGTATGTTGCATTTTACTGCTGTAGGTTTGTGCTACTTTGAATATGCTGTTGGGTAGATTAATCTGCAGCAATGCATCATATTCTATAAGGTCATCATCGCTGTCAGAACCACGTGAGCTCAGAAAACCAGCTGATTTAAGGTCGGTTTTAATAGTTAATTTAGATTAAAATGTAGGATCATTTTCTCAAACCTAAAAAGGAAACACTTCATCCTTCAGTTTATCAGAAAAATCCACATTCATGGTTTTCACTGGACAGTAAAGGTATTAAAATGTATAATCTAAAAAGTAACTAATGCAGTAAAAAGTACAGTATTTGTCTCTGAGATGAAGTATAAAGTAGCATACAATGGAAATACTCAAGTAAAATACAAGTACCTCAAATCTTTACAGTGCTTGAGTAATTGTACTTAAATTCTGCCACTGTCATCACAAACAATAGACAAAGCATTTCAAAAGCATGGACGCAGTGTTGCACAGGTTGTCCCCTTATTGCACATAGTTCATGACACAAAGTATGATTTTGTTCATTTCAGTGATGGCTCTTCAGTCTTGAGGCGTGAGCTTTGAGTGCTCTGTAGCGCCTTCCAGAGGTTAACAGAGAGAACAGGTGGTAACAGGGATGGGTCGCATCTCCCAGGATGTTGTTAGCTCTGTTAGCAGAGGAGTTGATTGTCCATGTGAGGTCCTCACTGATGTAGGCCTCAGAAACCTGAAGCTTTCCACTCCTTCTCCCCTGACGGTTAGAGGAGCACGGCCCCCTTGGTGTCAGCCTGATTAACATGTAACTGCAGCTAAATAAGGTATATAGTGTCCTCCCACAACAGAAACCACAAAATGACACAAAAAGAGCATTAAAATACCTTGTTAAAGCTTAACTATTGTTACATATATCACCTTTTAAATCATTGAAGATGATATATTCTCTGACGGAGTACAGTTAAAGTTACTGTCCTGTTTCAGTGTTTACCAGCAGATGGCTCTACAAGGGAGGTTGTGACACTTGTGTATATATTTATAATATTGCAGTAGGAGAGAGAGAGATGACTGCTGTGAAAGGTTTCAACCTAACATTTTAACAGTCCCGCCCAGCTTACCACACACACCGACTCACAGACAGCAGAGGAAATGAGCTGAGCAAAAACCTCTCCAAACATCAGAACAGCTCATTCAGTTGGTATCACGTATAGGTTTCTCGTGTGAACTGCGTAATCAGAATTCAAATAACTGAAGTAAAACTTTTCCGGACACATTTTTAAAAGAAGGTAATTAAATTTACATTATGGGAGCATCTTCATCTGGCCTGTTGGATGAGGCAAAAATCAGCAACATTAAAGGTAAAACTAAGAGATCACTTCTTTTTTTTTTAATGTATTTTGTTTTCCAGCGTTCTTTAGGTTAGTCTGCTGCTTTGGACGCTTCTTGTTGTGATGGACCAGTCAGCCCTACTTAAATATAAGTTTAAAACATACATATGTGGAAAGAGAGAAAGAAAGAAAGAAAGAGAGATAGACAGAGGAATGGAAAAGAGAAATAACAGAAGCTGTAGGGGGTGTGGGTAAGTAAGATAGTGGCACTTGTAGTCATCGCAGAACCAGTAGGGGAGCATTATTAGTAGTAGTTGTAATAGTAGCAGTAGTAGTACACCTGCAGTTATAGGTGCAGTTTAGTACTACTGTGTATCTGCTCCACATTATTTGTAATATTGCTGACATGTACATAATATACTGGCCTTGTATATATACTTTGCCGTGCTAATTTAGATGGGTATTTTATAGAATAACAACATTAATAATACTACATTTTACTTTTCAGGACACTCAAAAACACTTTACAGTAAAACCAGAAGTTATGTAAATTAAAAACCGATAAAAAGATAAATGGCAGATGATTTGAAAGAGTCCATGTCGATGCAATCTCGGATGTGTATGGATAAGAAGTTCCATAGGGAGGAGCCTGCGATGGTGAAAGCTGTCGCTGTGAGACAGGAGTTCATTCAAATGTATGGTCATTTTGGATGCTGCAGTTAGTAGCGGTGTTGTCTTTCTAAATGCGCGATGGAGGCATAACATAACCATTTTTTTTAGCTTTCAACAAAGAGTATCGGGTGTGACTTGCAACAAAAGGTCCCCAGAATCAAAGTGTGGGACATGTGTGGCTACATGGCGGCAGTGTTAATCACCAGGCATAGCTTAAATAAAATAATAAGTCCGAATGAACTTTGAAACGAAACAAAAAAGATGCGCTATGTCAGTTGCTTTGTTCATTTCTATGTTGCATTCCTATACGTGTTATCACCACAGTCACATCCTGTCACTAATCTCCACTGCAGGCTAGAGTGTAATTACAGCCATTTCCAACTATTACATTATCATCACGGGTTGTCTGATCTGTGTGTGTGTGTGTGTCACTGTGTCAGTGTGTATACAGTCAGGCTACAGAGTGACCCAAATAGTGTGCGATAGTGGCCGCGCACTGTAAACAAATTATGAACAACAGATTACGAGCCAAAATGTAAGAGAGAATACACATTAATTCATCTCTTCTTACAAATCAACACACATTTGACAAACCCCATAAAGACAATTAAAGCTGTTTATAAGTATTAATTCTGCCATACCAAACCACAAAATGGACCCCGATTTAGATTCCATAATATGTCCTTATATATGCACAGTATGCAGGTAATTGCCATCTTCCTCTTAGCCTCCTGTTTCTCACGCCGTCCTCCAGCAGCAGGAGTGGGATGGGCTTATTTGATTGAACATTTTTTCTCCCCAAGCTTGATTAAAGCATTCAATTAAGGCCCCATTTTTTGTCTCGACCACGGGTAATAGATTACATCCTATCCTATGATGCACCGAAACCTAAGCAGATTTAAAGATACTTTAAACTTGAATCCAACGAAGGTTAAAATCAAGGGCAACTGGACTTGGTTGAAGATACTGGAAGACGTTTCGTCCCTCATCCAAAGGACTTCTTCAGTTCTGGCTGACTGGCAGGGAAACTCAGCTATTTAACCTCAGTGGGGTCGTTGGCCAGGGTCATCGATACCGCTGGTTCGTTAGTGTTCCTTGTTGCTGTGACGACAGTCGTTACAGTCGTTAAGACTACCTGTGGCCGAGACTGAACGACCATCGTTGGTATCTTCACCTGAGGTCAATAGGTTACGTTTGTTGAGTTTCCTGGGAAGTGATGAAAGGACAGCATTGTAAGTGGGGGATAAGTGGTGGCGTAGACCCCCTCCCCTGTTCAATGACGGCTTCTCAACCCTGGTGTAGATGCTTCCTTGACACCTCTTTCAAACCATCCATCTTCTCTGTCTAAAATGTGCACCTGGTGGTCCTCAAACGAGTGTCCTCTGTCCTTCAGATGTAAGTAGACTGCAGACTCTTGACCTGAGGAGTTGGCCCTTCTGTGTCGAGCCATGCGTTTGTGTAGTGGTTGTTTAGTCTCCCCAATATACAGGTCTGTTGACCTCAAGTTGAATTCATTTATTTCCTTTTTTGTCACTTTGGGGGGCAGTGAAACAAACTGAAAACACAATATTTACAAATTATCTACTTATGAAGTTGTTACGGCCAATGTGTTAGCAAGTAGTTGTTAATTTACACGTTCAGCTGACATGAAGAAACATGAGCATTCATTTGGAGTCGTGTTTGTGTCCATGTGATGGATGCAAGTCCAATATTTACTCTTCTTTTAGCTCAGTTTTTCCTGACTCTTTTGCTGTTAAATGCTCCACTATGTGCACAAGCTAGTCGCTAACTTTGTCTGGTTAATCTTAGCTCTTTTGCTGAAACCAAGAAACAAGGTTGATGAGCCTGGTTTATACTTCTGCGTCGAGTCCATGCTCGCACGTACACTCGCGTTTATACCTATGTGCTTTGGTGTCTGCGTCGTTCTGCAGTTGCACCACCAGAACGCTAGTTGGCGGTGGGGTTTCTATGTTCCACTGTGTTGACTTCTGCCAGTGAGGCGGCTATCATTTGGTTTGGTCCTCTGCTAACTTGAATGGGAGTAAAATAATAATCTGGGTTGGGGGGCTCAGAAAATACATCCACTGAGTTACAGCTGCTTGTTTGGCTGCTAGTGTGTATGTATTAATTTTGTGAGACTGACTCAAAATTACTCTTGAGCTCACTTTTCTCCTGTGTTATCTGTCTGTGTACCTATGTGCTTTTCATTTTTACATATGCTGCTGCCTGTCTTGGCCAGGTCATCCTTGCAGAAGAGATTCTTAATCTCTCCTGGTTTAATAAAGTTTATAATAAAAAAACCAAAAAATTAAACTGGCTTCAAAGCACAGAGCACTTCTTGTGAGCTTGCAAAGTATGATGATAATTCTATGTGGGTTAATCAGCAAGACCCTCCAGTTTCACATTGTGTAAATATAAAAATATAGATTTGTGCAGCTTTAACACTTTAAAACTTTCTCCATTAAAGTCTAAATCTACCAGATACAATTTACCAGTGTTTCTTGCAATAAATAAATTGATTATTCAGTTCTGAGATGGAAGAAATTATATTTTTTAAGGGCAGTGTGACATGTTTTTAAAATGTGCACGTTTGTTTGTGTGTGTTTATCCAGGACTTGTTGACAGTACATTTCAGAGCTTCAGTGTGTTTTACCGTCAGCAGTATTCTGCAGCCTACTTCAGACATTTACACCAGGAGGTGGAGCCTAAGAAGGAAGGGCGGGGCCTACTGCTCACACATGGGGTAGGAGCTGCACCTGTCAGTCTGTCCATCAATCAACACTGGTTTACTCCAACTTCATATTCATGCTGGATGCAGCTGGACAATCCGTACTAACTGTATAGGATGTTAAATCTGTGTGTGTGTGTGCAGCCTCAGTATGCTGTGGAGGAAGTGCTGTACCAAGGGAGTGTAAAGTTCTCCTGCTGGGATGAGCAGGGAAAGAAATGCAGAGAGAGATACGCAGTCCTGAAAAAACACTACAAAGTGGAAATACACGAAAACAAGGAGGTAACACCGTCACAAGCAAAACACGACATTCAGAATCTAAATGATATGATGTATGTTTGTGTTGGACATCGCTGTCTGTGTGTCCATCTGTAGGCCTTCAGTCGTGGATGTGCAGCTAAGCTGATCCTGCACCCGGCAGGGGCCAGTGTGTTCACCACAGAGGAGGAGTCTAAAGCTCACCTGGAGAAAACCTGTACTGGAGTACTCAACGGTAGTATTAATTTAATCCTATATAACAATGTGGACGCTGTATTTAAAGGCGAGACACCACAGTCCAAAATGATTATTTGGTTTTAATCTGTCAATTTTCAGATTTCAAGTTATTATTAACTATTATTACCAGACTTAATACACATAAAATAGATCAAATGTACAAACAATCTTGGATAATATATACAAACATTATTTTTCAACTGCAGATCGCGGACATTTCATGCATGTTTCCGAGAAAAATTTTGACCAGTCTTTTTAAAACACTCCAAAATTATTAATTTATCGTGTGAAAGCTTGTTTTCTAGAGCACAATGTTGGCTAGTCCATTTATTAAAGGTGTGTTTTTATTGTGTTAACAAATCTTTAAACAGCCATTTTCTCAAAATTACACGTTTCCTGTACACCAAGTCATTTTCAGAGACAGAAGACAGAAAGTTAGATCATCATAATTTCACACACTGTTTCTTAGGTCTTATAGCAGGCCATTTACAGAGGTTTTTTAAATATCTTTTATCGTTCTCATTTTATTTAGCATTTTATCTATAAATATGTCGGAAAAAAAGGTCTGTCATATATTTATGTCACATATAATAATATTGAATAATAATATTATATGTATATAATATAATAAATTAAAAAATTTTTTTTTCATAAACTGTTCTGTAAATATCGGGCCTTTTGGTATATTATTACAATAAAACAAACAAAAAAAAATCCATCTGACTCTTACCGATGTGCTGGAAAACGGATTTGTGTAATATGCAAATCAGTGCATATTTAATGAGGAAATCCCTCATATGCATTTAAAAACAAACATTTGTAATAAATAAATAAATAAAAAACCTTCCTTTTGTGTTTACTTTCAGCTTGTAAAGTTTTATTGTCATACGGGTACGGTTGGGGAAAAAGACTCTGTGGTGTCTCGCCTAAACAGTAGTTTTCTTTTCCAGTGTTAACACCCAGTCTTTTTGTTAGCCTAAAAGATCACATGTGGATTATAAGTGAATAAGAGATACACATTCTTTGTGCTTGTGTGACTTTTTGTTGTCACTTCTCTCTTCACTTTGGTTTGAGGTGTCACAGACTGACCAGTTTGTGTAAGCCGGCTGTGTGCAGTTTACAAGTATAATATCAACAGATTTACCATAATGAAACAGAGGGTTTTCACACATTCATTTGGAGCTGGAAACATGTGAAGTTTGCATTTACAACTTTATGCTCATATTAACTAAAAGCAGCTTGGTTCAATTGTAAAAGAAAATCTGTCTGTAGACCAGGCGGCGACTGTGGCTCAGGAAGTTTGAGACTAAACTAAGTCGATAATAATAAAGACTGACAGTAGCCCTGTTTGAAAAATCGCCGCCATCTCATTTATCTGCCGGTGTATTACTTTGTAACGTACTTTCTACTGTTAACTAGTAGTTTCAAATTTGAGACCCAAATCTGACCTCAAGCTATATTTTTGCTTTAATTAATCCATTTTTGAGATGGCTCGCCAGACTAACACAACTCTTTCCCTCTCATGCAGTTTGGCAAAGCCAGTCAGACAACAAGAGAATTTTCTAATGAAATTACATTTCAAAATAACAGAATCCCAAAGCTTCATGTAACAAAACGGCCCGAGACCAGATTTCCGCTACCTGTCACCAAACCTATTGGGTCCTGTCACAAATATGTGCAGTTCCAGATGCAGGTTAATTCGGGTCTGGTATGCAGCAGAATTGTACCCCAAACCCAGTACTCAGTATATACTTGCCAGGTTGCGATCAGGTAGAAGGACTGTACTTTTTGTACTTCTAGTCTCGCTTGTGCAGACGCTTACAGAGGAAGTGTTTGTAATCTTCTGCAGCCTCATCATTTCAACATTTTGGGATTTCAAGAAGTGTTACATTGACATCATGACAAAGAGGGTAGCCAAGCGTGTGTGAATGTGTGAAACCGCAACACCCTGAGTTTAAAACCATCCAAAATTCTATGAGGTGGAGGTTTTAGTCAAGGTCAAGTAGTTTTAGTTTCCTGGGCGCTGACAAATAACCAATTTTATTAATTCACGGTTCAGAGAAAATACAGTCAACACCGTTACCTGTCTGTGTGTGTCCATGTGTGAAGGAGTGAAGGAGGATTCTTCTTCGGTGGTGCCGTCTCCAGATGTGTTCGCCGTGTATCTGCACCTGCCTTACATGGGCTACACCTGCTTCCTGTTCCAACAGAAAGAGGAACGAGATCTCTTCCGGTCTGCCGTCAAGACCTGCATCAGACACTGCGACCTTGGTAAAACACGAACACGCACATAAAAATTTTCTGTGTCGCAGTATATGAACATTAAAAAAAAGACTAAATGAAGTGACTTTAAATGCCAACATGCTTAATAGTTACATTTTGGGAGGTAGTGCTGGACAGAAATGTCCCACAATGCAAAGCTTGGCTAAAAATTATTCAGCATCTCTGGAACGCTGAGTAATCCTGCATTTTGGGAAATGCACTCATTCGCTTTCTTCCCAAAAAATGACATAAATAGACTGATACCAATTTTCATGCAACTTCCTCTTATTTATAAAAAGTTGAATTATAAGCATTAAAATTAATTCAATTCAATTTTATTTATAAAGCACCAATTCATCACAGAAGTGATCTCATATTACTTATTCTTTGTAACAAGACCCAACAATACTCACCACCATCAAACACTTAGCGACACCGATAAGGAAAACCTCCCTCTTATGGAGGTAGAAACAGCAGCGTGAGTCAGGGTGGGCGGCCATCTGCCTCGACCGGTTGGTCTAATTGTGGCAGAGAGTGTTGAGGAGGAACAGGAAGCCCGCAACCACAGACCCAGACCCCAAAGCTTCGAAACCAGAAACACCTGCAGAAGGGAAGAAAGAACCCTTAATTAATAAAATACATTCATGGGTTTAATTATTACGGTCGTTCTTGGTCTGATACAACCTACATCTTATGACATTAGCTTGCGTGGATATTTTTGAATAACTGACTTGACTAGGAATTCTTCTACTTCTCTATTTGCACTACTAATAAACCTGCATTTGCACCAAGGTCACCTCGTCACCTAAAGCAAAACAGGGAGTAAATGTTTCTTGTTTCTTCATTGTAGTTTCTACTCGCTTTTGGTCAGGTCGTGAAATTATGGCCTCTTTATTGCAAGTGACGGTAAATGAAGGAAAATCACATGCATGGTCTTGCCAGAGGAAAACAGCTAGCTAGGCTGGGTCCAAAGTTAAACAAAAAAGGCCTACAAACACCTCTAAAGCTCGATACATAACATGTAACATGCTTGTAATCTGTATACAAGAAGAAATGTAAAAATTATACTTTTAGATGGAGTTGAAAGGGATATTTCACCGCTGGAAGGAGTGTATTGTAGTATCTATGCAGTAGAAACACGCCAATATATTTTGGAAATTGGCGCTACATGACAAAAGAAAAAAAACGTTCTTCCATATCTACAGGAACATTGCCCTCTGCCGTGGTCTTCCAGTGGTTGTTCTAGTTCTAGCTGATTTTGGACAGGATGTTTTGATTTGTTAGATTTTTTTCGATCTGACTGCCCATTAAGCCGGGCACAAAAAATAAGGAAGTCTAATCTGTAGTTTGCCCGAGAGCCTGCAAAACGAGTTATTCAGCAGATGATAATGAGCAGGGAGCTCTGGGTGCAGGAACATGGAGAGAAGTTAGCCATTGTTCATTTATCCAGGGAAGGTTCAAATCAAGGGAAACTGGAGCTGGTTGAAGACTTTTTAATTTGGATCACTTTCACATCTTTGAGTATCTTCACAGTCCAGTTGTCCTTGATTTCAACATGCCTTGAATAACTATGACCTGGACGACTGAGAACCTTCACAGACATTGTTCATTCACTGTTAACAACTACTTAACGAGACCATGGCGGCCCTCCTTAAGTGACTTTATCTTGTCAGTTTCTCTCTTTACAAAGACAAGTGTTGCATTGTGAGAGTCCTACCTGAAGAGAGGCTGACAGAACAAATTGTGGTTTTAATATTTTTGCTCATGTATTGATTAAACCCATAAGACAAAAGATATTCCAAAGCTAAACTAGGCAAAACCTGTCCATGCTCCTGTTTTGTACTTCAGATAGGAAGCAAATAAGCTTATTTCTCAAAATTTTAAAATAATTCTTTAAATATCAATGAAGAACAGTTCATCAAAAACACAAAACAACTAGTGCGACCTTGGAAAATACATTATTTTAAGTTACTTTTCAAGTAGGCTGTTATTTTGAAATTGACAGGTGATGTACAACACTACATTGCATTGAATTATATGTTGTTTAAAAAATGGTATTTGAGTCACAACCATCACACTACTGAGATGGCGCGAGGCATTTAATGATTCACGGCTTAAACTGTTTGATTTTTTTAATGTTAGATGTGGGTGTAAAATATTCAACTCTACAGCGTGGCGTGCTCTTGCTTTTTTTTTTTTTTTTTTAATGTGGTGACATTTGCCCTAGCAACAGATAAAAATATTAATGCTGTTGACTTCCTGTGTGGTTAGCTTGGATACAAACCAGAAACAACCCCCTTCACTTTAGGCCATGGTTGCGAAAACACAGCATGACATATCTGCACCCACCAAGATATCCTCAGCAGTAACAGGAAACAGACAGCTGGCCAGCAGTTTTACTTTAGACGTTTAAAGAAGCCGCAGTACAATTTACAAGTTTTTTTTTAGTTTTTTTTATTGTTGTAATTTTAATTATTTGATTTAACAAACTGGAGATGGCTCTCTGGTGTGCAGAAACAGAAGTCCTTCAGAGGAAACCAGTGCTGACCAGCCTTTCATTTTACTTTTTACTAGATTAACAATCAGTTAAAAAATCCCCTTCTCTTTTCCTCATCCTCTCAGCCCTACTGAGCATTTCATCATCTTTCATTGTTTTATTTTTATGTCCTGCAACTTTACTGTTTTGATTCAGTCTCGGCGCTCTCATCAAGTTCTTAGTTGACCGTACCAACCAGCTGTTTTGATCTCACGCTTCACTACCTGCCCAGCACCAAGCCGCAGACACAGTTAGCAACCAGTTGGTGAACATAGTGGAGCATGTTGCTGCCTTAGATCCCTCTCTCGAGTTGACGGAGACCAAAACAGAGAAAGAAGGGGAATGAATATATGACAAAGACTTAGAGAGGATGCTAATGTTTCATCATGTCCGCTGAATGTGTAAACAACTTTGTGGCTTTATATGCCATCTGTCTGTGATGTTCTGCTTGTTGTGGAGTGTCGCAGAAACTGTATCTTGCTGGTGAGGGATTAAGCAAATAATTGAGTAACAACCAACCGTTGTCTTTGTAGAATTTATTAATAAAAGAGAATAAACAGAGAAGTACTACAACACATATACAGCTGGTCTAGAGACCTGCTGCCTAGGGCAGCTTCGGGCGTCTGGCCCCGAGCAAAGGGATGCATCATCATTTATGCAGTCTAGGTTTCTGTGTTTTGGGGAACAGAGATCCCCTCTCAGCCTTGAATGAACATTCCAGGAGAGGAGAGGAACAACAAGAGAGGAAAACAGCAAAACAATCTCACAACTCTGACCTAAACCCTAGTAAATGTGGACAGACTAACATAAGGTGTTTATGAGAGGAAAGGTTAAGGATAAAAAACACAATGCATATCTATGTCTATGAAGATTCTCAGTCATCCAGGTCATAGTTATCCAACGAAGGTTAAAATCAGTTGCCCTTGATTTTAACCTTCGTTGGATAATGCATATCTATCTATAAGACACAACAAGAATAATAATAATAATAATAATATTAAAGATTAAATGTAAGAGGACACAATTTTTGAAAAGTCATCCATTTTATTTGCCCTGTGATGGAGAGAGGTCCTTACAAATAGTGATGAGCAAATTGTAGGTAAAAAAAAACAACAATGTTTTTTTTTGCCGTTTATGTTTTTTGCGTCTAAACAATTACAGACGCAGAATCTCACACGTGTGTTTGTGCTTTCGGAAGTTACAATAAGAGGCTTTACTGTTAGCATGATGTTAGCTCTTAGCTGCTGGATCACACACGTTTGTTAAAATGGCTGGGATGGAGTAATTTGAACCTCAGGACCTGTGGGACGTTGAGCCAGCTAGTTTTACTCTAATTTTACATTCTTAAATTTCATCACAATTAATATTCGCCCAGAATCTATGAAGCCATGCTTCTATAAATGTTAGACAGACAGGGCTTCAACTCCTCTTGAGGATGTGGACAGTGCAGCGGGAAAGGTAGACATTGAGTCCTATTAGGAGTGTGCATCTTCACTGGTCTCAAGATTCGACTCGATTCCTCGATGCGTCACCTCAAGGCTGGGAATTTCTAGGCACCTCATTACGATCATGTGTGCTACGATGCAATTGTAAAACGAACAGGATAAAGATGTATTTTTCTCACAGAGTGACTACTTGGTATTTCTAAGAAGAAGTAGGTAATAAAATGCAGATATATTTAATGTTACTTCATATAAATGTAGCTAACATAGCATTATTACAGCGTTATCACTGACCTCTGCTGCTGCTATTTTTATTTATTTATGTATTTTGAAAACAGTCTATTTTAGATCCAAAGTGATTATTCCCATATATGCACCACATCCAGAAATGTATGTACATATTTTAGTTACACATTACGTCTCCACTTTAAAGACGCCTCAAGTAAAAACTGGCTCCATTTACACACTCTCCCTACATGAAGTCAGTCTCTGGATTAATATTTTATTGCGCGCTCTCATAATGAAAGGCTTAATTTACATCAATAATAATAACAACAATAATAATAATCATAATTATACAATAAATTTAATAAAGGTAGTTTACAGTAGTTTGAGATGATGCATACAAATCTGAGAAAAACTGGAGGTATTTCCTACCTACGGCTGGAAAAAAACTAAAAAAAGGTTTAAAGTTAAAAATCAATCAGCGTTTCGTTCGTTCTTTGATTGTTCCGATTCAAAATTGGAAAAACAAATATTTTATGTGTAATTATTTATGTGTATTTACTGTTGCTACTGTACATGGGGATAGCAGTAAGATTGCTGTACTAAATAACCGCCACCAAAACAAAGACCAACACTTTAACCAACAGTGAGTGTCTCACATGTCGTCGGTGAAATCTCTCTTTAGGTGCACTGGTGTGTTTCATATTGATGGTGTAGATGATAAAGGGAAGTACACTCACCATTAGTGGAGCTTTCTGTTCCTCAAATGCCCTCCATCATTTAGTAAGAAATGAATGACCTTAAGTCTTATGGGGAACTGGACCACAAAAAACTGACGGAAAACCAAAAGAATGGCAAAAATTAGAGATGTGAAAACTAACACCATTAAACACAGCAACACTAGAACTAATAAAGACTGAACAATAGAAATCACAGCGATGGCAGCAGATGTGCAGTAACAGTTATGTAACAAATATAGTTTCTGCTTTACATAACTGTTTATGTGGCATTTACTTTGTGCCTTTATCAGACAGCTGACAGCAGAGAGATGACAGGAAATGAGCCTATCAGGGAGAGGTTGGGAACGACACACAACAAAAAGGTTCACGCACGGACAGAAAAGTAGGGACGTTGCGGTTTATGATCCTAACCCTTAGGACATCAGGACGCCGCAGTAGTTTAATTTTTACAGCATGTCACTGCAGTTTTAATCAAACGTTACTCTTTGACTTTTCTTGGGATTTGTTGACTCTAATCTAATTACCGCCAGCAAATATATAACAAGGATACTAAAGGACAATACCCACCCAGCCACAGCCTGTTCACCCTGCTGCCTTCTGCGTAGAGATTTAGACGTTTCTGCTGCCGCACCACCAGAGTGCAGAGCAGCTTTTTCCCTCCATGCAACCAAATTCATCCTCAGCCCTGCTGCACTGAATATAGTTTATTTCTGTTTACCGTTTTTATAGTTGCTTCTGTATTAATTGTCTTCTACGTAGCAGAAGGGAGTTACAAAACTCAAATATTACTCATATTAAACCTAAATTTATAAACCTAATAAACCTAAAAAAATATACCTAATTTCTTAAAGCCACTTAATACAATACTTAATGCAATGAATGCTGGGAAGTAAGAAGTACATTAACAGAAACACCTGTACAATTAGATCTAATTTAATAGCCCTACGATGAAACAACCATTGTAAAAGTAATGTTTACTTAAAACTGTTGAGTTAAAATTTTTCCTGACCTTTTTTCTGCAACAAATAATAAGTTTTCACGGAGAAAAAAAAATTCTGCCCAGTTTTTCTGAACTAATGATGATATTAGTTTGAAAACCAAATAAAAATAAAAGTGGACTGAACTAAACAGGCGGAACATGATTGATGCCACATAATCGAGCTAAATGAGAGATTCTCTTGGAGGTATCTCATTAATTCAGAAAAACTGATTTCAAGTGAATACATTTAAACTTCTGTAGAACACTACTTATAAGATTTTCTAATAATGAAGTATTCCCTCAACCAATGGGAACATCGCCACAGAGTTTCCCCAGCAAAATAAGCAATAGTTTTATTTAATATGAATAACAATAACCTCAATTAATCAACACAAAAGTACACATTGTGCTTTTAAACAACTCCCCCCATAAGACAATAAGTTACTCAATGATTAATAAAGGAATCAATAATAAAAACACTCAATAAAAACAGAAAATGATGAAATGTACATCAAATAAATTTGTAAACAGTAAATAAAAAGTAAATGAAAGATTAAGAGCACAAATAAAATACTAAAAGAAAGAAATAACAGGTATTGAAAGCAACAATCCAAGCAATAATAAATACATTTAAGAGAATAAATCAAGTCCAATTAAAACTCAGACTAAAAAGGTACGTAGGTCTTGAGTTTGCTTTTAAAACACAAGTTAAGGGACAGGAGAGATTTAAAGGAAAGAATGAAGCTGATGCTAACCTCCAGAATCATAACCAAGTCCACGCTTCCTGCAGACCCCTGGTGCGACTCATCCTATGAGAGCCAGGCCTACGTCCGAGCCCTCCGACTCTACCGACAGGACAAAGGACGCTATGAATCCTGGGAAATGCTGCTGGGCACTGAGGAACAAGTCAGCAAACACACACACACACACTTCAGCTTTCTGTCTGTCTTTGGTTCTTCGTCCACTTGGCTCATTAAATTTGTGTGTTTTCGTGTGCAGGTGCTGGCCTCCCAAGTGATGGAGGAAGTGTTGCCATGGTTACAGAGCCAGCTTCAGTCCAGAGTGAAGGGCAAGAAAACTGAAAGGATCCGACAGTGGCTGGCAGTGAGTTAAACTTACAAGCCGGCACAACACAGGCTGAGATGGATGTTGTTCACACGGGGGGGCGTCTGTGCTGAGCGGCGCGCGGCGTAACTTCAGTAATATTTAATCTTTTGAGGCCCTGAGCCCCAGTAATCTGTCCCTGCAGAGGGCCCTTCATTGTTTTTTTCACACATGGGCATCTTGGAGGGCTCTTTACCTCTTACACCACAGGGCAGCTGAGTCAGTGAACTCTATTAAGTGTTAGCCTTTCCTTTAACTGTATTTTTATTTCTTAAGTGTTTTCTTGCTTTGATTGTGTATCTTGTTAACTGTATTATATGTGTTGTATTTTTCGGACATGGTTTTGATTACATTATTATTGTTTTCTCACACGCTGGGGCCCTCTAAAGAGACGCTAGCCTTGCATCAAGTTTTAGGTGCGTTTGACTTCACGTGGCGATAACTTAACGTGATGCATACTGGATTTAACATACGGCATGCTGGTTAGAAATTCTGTCCAACTTCTGTCAGCGCTGCAAATCGTCTCCACGTCACATTAGACAGGGCACATTATCTTGTCAAATCTACGAAAAGGGGCATTCAAGAAGACACTTTTGTTTTGTATTTTTTAACCAGGCCATTATTTTGAGATTAAATCATTCAAATTTATTCTCAAAATTTTTACTTTAAAACTGCATTAATCAATATTTTTATAATAACAATGGGTCAATGGATACTATAATATTTAATGTGAAAGGTTCCACTCAGTGATGAAAACACAGACTATTATCAAATGTATTAAAAATGTATTTATGCTGCTTTAACTAAACTAAATTTAGACCTTTTCTCTCCATATTAATCTCGTTATTCTGACTTCTCAGAAAACTTCTGAGAATTTAGATTTTAATCTCAGAACACATTTTTTCCTAGACAGCTTAAACCACTGTAAACAATACTATCTTTTCCCCTTGTGTAACATTTACTGAACACAAGTGTGACACAACATTTGCAGCTCTGTTTTGTGATATATTATTATTATTATGTGTATGTATAGACAGTACATGCAACCTACACTTTGGTCCTGGAACAACTCACTGCAAGTCTGGAGGCTCTGAGGGAGGAGTGTCGTCAGGCAGCATCAGCCAAACAGGCGCTAATCAGATCCAACCTGGACCAGATAATGTCCTCTCACTGCTTCCTGGAGGTGAAAGTCAGAGGTAGGGCACGTTGACCCCTACAGATTGAACACACACAGTGCTGTTAAACTTATATATGGCGCTACAATCTGATAAGAGTCCTATAGAAACTTTTTAAAAAGGAGTGAATTTGTGTGTTCCAGCATGTATCTGTGAAGAAGCTGAGAAAGTGTGCGGTGAGTCTGTAGCACCCTACGTGTCCTCCATCCTTGAAGCACTTGTAGAAAACATAAGTGCAGGGATTCAGGGGATGCAACACACACTGCAAAAACAGATGGACTCGGCCTTCACGCTCACAAATGGAGGAACAGATGAGACAAATGAGGTGAGAGAGCCCTTTGTGTCTTTTGAGAAAGAGTCTATGGTTAAAAAGTGGTTTCAGGGTGATTTTTCTTTTGCAAACTTTCCTCTCCAAGTATTTTTATAAGATTGTGGTTTTGTGTGTGTTCTCCAGGCCTTGTCCACTCTGCACTCCATCAGTCCGGATCAGAGCTACTGGCAGGTGGAGAAACTGTCAGAGAAACTTGAAGGCTTAAAACAGCGGTTTGGACTGAGCAGCACTCAGAGACTGGTTCACTCTGCACATCTGGAGATGGAGAAGGTACAGAGTAAAGTTCAACATTCAATACAGCCATGGCCTTTTTAAGTAGAGGGCGAGTACAGCCATAAAGAACAAACTGCCCTGTCACGTTTGGCTCAGTTACTCTCTTGGACTTGAAGCCGAACTCTACTTTTAAAGACTGCTTAGCAAAAAACAAAAAGGTCAAAGCCTACAGTTTGTGTCGCAGAGAAACAGTGTTTGTCATTTGTATCTTCCAGCTGTGGGACAGTGCTGTGCACACCTTTGAGCTGTTCCTCCAAACATCAGCCAAACTGCAGCCTTCTCAGGTTCCTGTCAAGATGAAAAGAGCTAAAGAGAGAGTCCTAAAGGTAAAGAAATGCCAACGTACAATATCAAATGAACTTTGTGGCAATAATAACTTTTTCTGCATATGATTTCAACATGCCATGCACAAGAGAGTTTGTGATTAAATAGAATTGAAAAGGCTTTTTTAAATGTGTGACCCACATTATTTTTTTCTGCATATGGATAATTGTTGAGGATCAATCATCTGCACAAAATATGTTATTTAGTGTCCAGTGTGTAATATTTAGGAGGATCTATTGACAGAAATGCAATATAATATCCATAACTATGTTTTCAGTGGTGTGTAAAGACCTTACATAATGAACCATTATGTTTTTATTACCTTAGAATGAGACATTTATATCTACATACAACGCGGGTCCTCTTATATGGAGGTCACCATGTTGCGCCGCCATGTACAGTAGCTTAAACGGGTCGTGTTGAATACTTATGAGGAAGTAGTGGTAGTAGTCTGGTTTGTTAGAAGTAAGAAGAGAGGTAAAATCTGCAACCCTCACCACTAAATACCACTGAAACTTACACACTGAAGCTTTAAGAGAACATTTGAAATTCAAATATAAAGATTTTAATATTCTCAGGTGCACACAGAGATCCTATATATACTGTGCTGTTTTACATAAACACACACACCTGTATGTACAGTGTGTGAGTGTGCAATGCAGAGCGATGTATTAAGAGTAATAAGATATTTTCAGATAGCAAAATAGGCTCGGTTATAACAATAATCGGATAAAAATGGTCCATCTGTAGCCCCAAAATGAAGAAGGATGTGCATACTGCTTTTCATTTATATACTATCCCGTACTTGCAGCTTTTTTCTCTCTTCTTTTAACTCAGTAAGTGAAAAAAGTGTGTCTGTCTGTGTGTGTTTGAGCAGCAGCTTGACTACGACAGCAGAGTTGTCCAGAGGAGGCTCTATCAGGAGGCTTTACTGGAGATCACCCTGCCTGCTCTCACCAGCAGGATGGACAGCAAGTGGAAAACTGTAGGTCAAATACACCACTGCTGTCTATCCCACTCTGTCTCTTACACATTACAGAGAACACAGTCACACTCCATTTCAGTACTTTCAGAGTCCACAAGGTTTTGCATGTGTTTTTTGTCCAGGAGCTGCAGCAGTTCGAGCAGTACATTTTCTCAGACTACAGCGGTTTTATCCTGGTTCATAACGTCTATGATGATGTGCTGAGAAACATCGTAGAGACAGGTAAATCTCTTTGTTTTTAAAGTATCTCACCGAAGACTGTCAGCTTGGCCCTGATGCTATTTAGATAAATGTCACACTTATCTAATGAGCTTCACACAAACATTTAAAGCCAGTAAGTGACATATTAGTACACTGTGATATTACTTTATTACAAGAGCGTTGTAAATGTGTTAGGACCTTGACCGTTGCCCTCTGTATGTTTGGTAGCACTTCGGGAAGCTTATACAGTTCAGTTTATGCTCAAACTGTAACACAGTTGCTTCCTTTATTTTGTACATCTCCTCCTAAAAGGGATTTAACCAGACTTTTAGAAATACTCTGCAAAAAACAGTCTGCAAAATGTTCCTTTTACCTATTTTGGTAGGGTATAAGTGTTGTTCTCTGTGAACACCAATGATGATCTAAATGCTGTTTCCAGGAATATAATTCTGCAGGGGAATTGCAAATCCTTGCAAAACTCAACATGTGTGATTATTGTTTAATTGCACCAGATACCTCAGTTATATGTAGAATCCTTTTATTCTCTGAAAATAAATCCCGTAAAACAACTATTTTTCAACTAAATAGGATGTTAGAAATACTTTTAATTATATATTTCTTGTACATTTTGTTCTGACTGAAAATACATCTGTCCACTCCGGTGGACGTTGTCTGCCAAAGGGTTTACTGCCTATGTTTAATTTAAAATGATGATATAATTTGTACTTGATTAACTTGTGTATTTATAGCCCTTGCTTTTGCTAAATGTTTTAAAAACATATAGTTTTTGGACCTTTACTAAGCTCCAGTGAATCAGTTTTGAAGCCCTTGATGCATTTCAAAATGAAATATACTTGTAAAAAAAAGTTTAGAGGCATAGTTTTTCCACTTTTTAAAAGTAAAAACAAACATTGAAAAATAATCAATGAAAACTGGAACATACACGTCTGACTTTATTTCTAACTTTGCCCCTTCCCCTCTCCTCAGTGGTCCAGGATGCTGCCGGTAAGAAGAGCAACAATCTCCTATTGGACACGACCGATCTGGGCATTAGTCAGTACAGTCTGCTGGGGCAGACGCCTCCTCACTCTGCACCAGACAGCCCGGCCATTCACGCTCGAGACGCCTCCTCAGCGGCACCAAGTGAGACTGCTCCTGAGGAGGAGGGAGCTCGGACAGTCACAGCTGACGTTTGCCTTCAGAATGAACCAGAACTTAACGCTGATACCAAATCTGACCCCAGTGCCCCTCAAAGCTCTGAGCAGAGCACAGTGCTTCTGTCTCCTGTGATTGTCGTGACACAACAGTTTGATGAATCACAGACCGAGGACGCTTCTTGCGTCGAGGAAACCCAAGAAGTTGACACGCCATCAGCTGCTGCAGAGTCTTCCAACTCAGCCGCACCTGATGACTCTGAAGCGGATGTTACGCATGAAGTCGGTACAGCTGATGACACACCTGCTAACCCAGAATCAAATAATGCCATCCCAGACCCTCCTGATGTTTCGGTGTCCATGCCGTCCTCACCGTCTTCGCCGCAGTCCACAGATGTTCCAGCTGAATGTGTTCAAGGTGGTCAATCTGACAATTCTGCCACCGATGATCAAGTGACAGAAGATGCGACTTCCCTCCAGGGTCCCTGTCCCTCATCGCCAAGTCCACCCGGTACAGATGGTCCAATGAAAATCAGCCTTGGGACACTAAGCGATGTGATTAGTTTCAACTCCGCAACACCTCCTGTAACGCAGATGACGACACAGCAGACCACCGACAGAGCGGTGTACTTGACGGGAGAAATAAAGGACAACTGGGAAGTGGAGCGGGTAAAAGAGGAGAAGCAAATAGAGGCCGCAGAGGAGAAGGAGGTTCATGAGAGAATAAAGGAACAGAAAGAAGAGACAGGGACGGGGGAAGGGAAAGATGAGGAGAGAGGTGAAGGGAAAACAGGAGGTGAACCTGTTGATGAAGGCAGCCAATCCACTGAATCTCCAGCAGAGAGCGCCACCGCTTTAACCCCAGAGCAGAGCGACGAGAAGGTAGATGATGAAGAGAAAGGTAGCGAGCGGGAGACTGAGAAGAGAAACGATGACGAAGAAGCTGAGGAGAAAGGAGATCATGCAGAAGAAGGAAAGAAAGAAAAAGAAGAGGAGGAGGTTCCCCAAAGCCCTCAGCCAATGGAATCACAGCCGGAAAGTGATGCTGAGCTGCCACTGGACAGCGTGGGCATCATCAGAGAGCTTGTGACTGAGATCACTGAAGTGGAGATTGTAGTCAGCCCCCATCCCAACGGCGGGGCGACAACTGACTGCTGAATCCTGCCAGGACTACTTGACCAACACCTCGCTCAGAGTTTATTAAATGGTACAGAGAGCAGAGGTGAAAAGAGCGGTTAGTGGGATAATAAACGCCAGATTTTTACTGCATCATATTTTTATACTCGTATATTTTAAAGATTTTTGTTCTCACATTCTGTAATAAGCATTTTTTCTTCTTCATACAAGCAGTAACTTCTTTATATTTGCCTTACGCTAACTCTGAAATGGATAAAATGACCCAATAAAGATGTAAAAACTCACTCTACGTTGTGATCTCAAAGCTGCATCCATTGATGTTTTGGATATTTTTCCAAAAGGCCAAAAGATCAAGAACAAAAATGACAGTATCCGTTTAAAAGCATGGAAAACATTTACACTGAACGTTTCATGCTGTCACCATAATGGTTCAAAAAAAAATAAAAAATCTTCTTTATAATGTGACACTGGGTCAAAACTGATCCAGTATCAATTTATTAGTAACACATTGGCTATTTTAAAATAGCTAATGTGTTCCACCGGATGAAAGTCATGAAAGCTCTGTTTTGATCTTCACCAACTCTTGTGAAATATGTGGCTCTCGCTGCTAAATGCTCAGCTATGTTCCCCAGCTAGTCGCTAACTTCTACGTTTCTCTCATGATTTCACGCCACATTGTGTTGATGTAGAAATGTGGCAACAAAAGAAAGAAAAGCTTGTAAACAAAAGAAGAAAAGCTTGTAAACGACGCACTCATCTGTTCAATTCAATAAATGATCAACCATACTGCATCTTGATCGATGTCATTTAATCATTGTCTTTAATGGGGGGGGGAGATGAATGATGAAATAGTAATTTTCTAAGTCTCACATTCAATGTCTGAGTCTCTCTTGATTAAGGTTACGGACTGCGAAAACCGTCCGGGACGCTGTCGTTAAATCCGTGAGAAAGGCTGTTATTGTTCATAATTATTGTCAATAAACCAAACCAAATGAAAAAAGCATTTAACGTGTACATAAAATGCGTTTTGGTGCGAATGACTGAACAAACAAAACCTGCGTTTCTACAAGAAAAAGCCAAACGGCACACATAATGTCCAGGATGTTAAAAGTGAACATTATTTCACAACATTATTTTGAAAATGTCATGTGATGTGATTTTTAAACTTTTTTTATTCTTATTAAAGAACCTGAGGATGAAAGACAGTGAGAAAAATGAAGAGTGTCTATTGTCCAGTCCTAGTTTCTGTTTACAGTGTTTTGTTACGTAGCAATAAACACAATAACATACATAGATTAACAATAACTTATAATAAAAAAGCAAACATCGTCCATCAACACTATGTGCAAATATGCTATCAGTAATACAGTATGTAGCTAATTGTCAGGGTCTGGCAAATCCAGTGGGAGCCTCCTTTCTGTGTGTTGTTTAGTCAATGGCGCAACATATTTTTGTTTTGAAATGTGTATTTATACTGTTCTGATTCACATGTAGACATTCAGACATGGGGCTGCTTTGTTGCTAAAACTTGCACACTGTATGGCAAGTCATTTTAACATTTATTCCTTAAAACTCACTAGTCGCTATTTAAAAGTTGTTCCTAATTTATTAGATACTAGTACTTATTTTTTAGTTGGCTGTAACTATTTTTTAATTCCTAGTAACTAATGAAAATGTTACTAGTATCTTTTAAAATAATTACTAGTGAGTGATGAATAGGTACTAGTATCTAATAGATAATAGTTAAAAAAGAGCCCCGCAGATTTCAATAGCAAAAATTTACAAATTTTCTGTCACTAATAACTATTAAATAAGTGTTAGTAGCTTTTAAATAGCAGCTAGTTTTAAGGATTATATGTTAAAACGGTTTGCCATTCATACTGTCGCTTCATGGAGAGTGAATCCCAATGTTGTTTAAGGGGGCTGATACAGTTAAGGGGTGGCAGGTCAATAAATTTTACTTCGCAGGGACACACTGGATATCCACCTTTTTCTGCAGTGAGAGCTTTCTACTTTTATATATACTGCTATGGTTTGACATCAGTAACGTTTACAGCACACTGTAAGTGGTGGTCACAAAAATGACCAGAGCCATAAAATGCACAAAACGGCAGATTTCTAAGCTTCGGATTAGAGCCATCTTTGCTTAGGCCACTTTCACACTGGGTTGGCTTTTTTGACTGTCCCCCTTTGTCCTACACATGCTGCTCTACTTTCACAGCTGTCTACTGTTTCGCCAATCTGTGGAAATGCTTCACTGATCCAGGTACAGCCACTGACCGCTTTTTCGTGGCAACAAGGTTGGTGCCTATTTTGACACGCGTGGGGAAAATGGAGAATAATGGACATGTAATAGCTGCAAATAAGAAAAAATCAAGTTAGGCTGCATTCACACTACTACTATGTTCTTGTTAAAAAACGATCTAGTCCACACCAGCGTTTTAGACTGCGTATCAGAAATGATCTCCATCTACATTAAAACGACTAAAGTTGCACATTTAGTGTCCATTCACGTACACTGGGCATGTGCGTGCCGGTGTAATTAGGAAGCAGACGTTGCAGAAGATTCGGTGAAAGAAGAAAATTACTACTACAGACAAGTTTTTACCACAGCAAAAAACCTTGTCAGTAGCATCGCGTTTCTGCTTAGACCCAATCAGGAAGCAAAATGTGAGCATCTGCATCATCGCTTTTAAAGTCCTCTGTTTTTGTCCATCCGCACTGAAACGCTACCCTGGAGTTTTAAAACAAAAACGGTGTCAGCAGCGTTTTCAAACTTCTCCGTTTTAGGTGTTTGAATTTGCCGTTTTAGTCTGGACGTGAGGTGCAAATGTGGCAAAAGTGCTGCGTTTTAAACATAGACTGTATAAAAGAAGTGGACGTAGTGTTTGTGCCATGTTGAGTTTTTGCAACCAGGAAGTGCCCGGAAGTGACCGTATTCGGACGAGACGGTGGCGCTAACGGCCCTTTGTGGAGCTAGCTAGCTTGCTTAGCTAGGTGCATCTGTAATTCACAGGCTGATAACTTTTTCTAGACAGTCTTAAAACTAAGTGTACTCTCCAGAGAAAGTGAACAGCTGACTCCTAATAAGCTTTTTTAAACTGCGCTGGTTAAATTTACACAGCGCCGTGGGTACGAGTAACTCTAACCTGATTGACAGGTCGCCATGGTAACAATTGTCCCGCCCTGAAGCACACTCTGCTTTATGGTCTATGTTCCTCTAAATGGGACCATAATTTACTAAATGATTATCGTGTTGTGTTGAAGAAGACTTGAAACTAGCGACTGAGACCATAAACTCATCAGGAAAGTGTTTACTGAGGGAATAAATCAGCAGAGAAGTCGTGTCATTTTAACATTATTTCTAATGGAGCCGGACTTCTTTTTGAAACCAGAAGAGTCGCCGCCTGCTGGGGGTTCGATAGAATCCAGGTTTAAGGGACCTACGCATTGGATTCACGTCTCAGACCAGAAGCTTCTCGCTTGGTTTTAAAACAAAAACGTAGTAGTGTGGATGTAGCCTTAGAAAGAAATGAGATTACCAGACCTCATCTCTGCTTGAGGCTACGTTAGCAGCTACTAGCATAACACACCTAGTTGCATTGTGGGAAATGTCAGCACTAAATTTTGACAATAAATAAATATGTTGAATAAAAAAAGAATTTAAAAAACAAACATCTCCGGTACAGACCACTTTACAGGTAGACAGTTCTTTGGTCTGCTCCCTGCCCGTGTGAAAGTACCCTAAGTTTTAAGGACCGCCGTCAACAATGTGCCTATTTTACAGTGACACAGACGAAAAAAAGCTATGTACATTGTAGTGCATGTTAATAAAATGAGCGTGTGTACGTAGTGTTAAATTAGTCAAACTGGTGAATCTAAAACACATTTAAATGATTAAATGTTTTCAGTGAATTATATTCATTATTAGAAAGGAAAAACATGCAAAATCTTACAAACGTAAGCCTGTTCTTTAAATGTTTGCTGACCCACTGGGACCTCACCATAAGAAGACTGTAGCCAGTGGGTAAGGAAGACTTAGCTACTTATCTGTTTAACATAATAGTGACTGAATGAAATGGATAATGAAAGCTGACTGCATGGAAGTGCAGTTTATTTAATAACTAGTTTGAAATCTGTGTGTCAGTATTATGCATTTCAGCCTTTATGATCAATGTCTTGTGATGCCTTCAGTCATGAGGGATTCTAGAAGTGAAAATTCAATCTAAGGATATTACAGTGGACCTGCAGGATGTAGACGGGGAATGGATCGTGTGTATTTGTCTATGAGTACTGATAGAAGGGTTGTTCATCCGGTCTGAAGCCGTAGGCAGTAGCTGGTCGCCCAGGTGATGAGCTGGTCTGGTCGAAGACATCGTTGCCATCTCTAGGAAATCAAAGTCAGATAAAAATGTGACAAGACAAACTTGCTCTGTTTGGGACAGTGAGCTGCACTTTATCTGACACATGTGGATTTGTAGTTAGATTTCTGCCTGACCAGGGCAGGGTTTGGTTAGTTTCAGTTTTTCTAAACGATCAATAACGTAATGCATGCAGCAGAGTAAAGGGCAGGTAGACGTTAGTCTGGTAATATTATGACTTTTCTCTGGTCATATGCAGAAAGCTTTGAACATGAGCAGAAAACCTGCTGAAAAACAGGAGTTATTGAAGTCCAGGAGTTCATAACTGAATTAAAATGAATTCATTTCTCACTGAGGTGAAAAGGTGCAACATGTACATTTAAAGACTAAGAGGTCACTTCCCCAAACAAAGACAAAAAGAAGTGGGGATGATATTACATGAGAAACGTTGACATCAGTCACACCCCTGCTGACCACATTCTCAAAACACTTCATGCAGTTTTTACTAACTGCTGGTACAGTTTGTCGCTTTGCATGTTTTTTCCTTTCACCTAACCCTGCTTATACATGTTTGCGGAGTGTGTAAACTCACCCAGTGTGGTGCATGTCTCCATTTTGAGTTTGTAGGCTGAAGAAATCCGGGCTGACTGAACCGTCTGCAGGAGTTATTCCATCTAACGACACAAACAGGATAAAACGCACACACAAGAGCTTGGACTTTAAACTAAGCCAAAGTCATCATAATCAGTCTTTTCTAAATGTTACTAATACAGCTGGAACTGTAAGTAATACAGCAGTTTCCCTCATCACTCAACAAGTACTGCGCAACTTACATCAACATTTCAGTTTCAATTCAGCGGTCTCAAAGTCAACACACTCGGACACCAAAAGCTTCAGTGTTGGTGAATAAATGAATCATTAAGTAAAAATGTGTGCTTCCTTCCTGTATACTTCTCATGTGGTCTACTTGAAAACTATTATTGCATTATGTATGTTATACATGTCAGCCTGCTGAGCACAATTTAGTCTGTGCTGCTGTAAAGACAGCTCGTTCGGAGGACCTTCACAACAATGAAGTCAGTGAAGAAGAGAAGGACGGAAAGTACGGTACTTTGCGCTGCAGACGTCAGTTCTGGGGTTAATTTTCTAATAAACCATGCTGAAAAACTAATTTGCTGAAACCGGTACAATGATCAGCAGGTACGACTAAAATTCTTGCAGTAAACTGGATAATTCAGGATACAACATAAAAATGACCAGCAAGTCACTTTTTGCAGTCTGTTATTCTGTTATTCTACATGCATGACCCAGTGTGTTCTGCTTGTGTACCTGCACTATAGAACAGATCAGTCCTGTCGTCGTTATCATAGAGATATGGTTCAGACTCATCGGCTTGGCGACTCTCGACCATCTCCAACCACTGGTTGTTATGAAAGCGGAACTTCTCCGACTGAATCTTCCTCCCCCACTCCTCATCGTACTCCTGGAAGATGAAGAAAAGTAAATACAGATAAAGGCAGGAAAGTGTGTTTCTATTCCTTATTAAAGACATGACTTATAAAGTTGCTACCTTGTGTGTGCATCAAAAATGTGTGTGTTTAACTTACGGCAATAATATCGAGGGTGTTGTCACACACTTTTCTGATCTCGGCATTCTTGTCATGCATCAGATCTATCAGGTAGGCAGGAGCCTCTAGAGAGTAGGTTAAAGGAAGAAAGTCTTCGAAGGCAGTGGCGTAAGATTTCACAGTCTGCGAAGCCCGTCATACCTCAACATAAGGTGCTGTGAACTCAGCTTAAAAAATGTTCTTTAGATAAAACTGAAGTCATTGTTTTTGGAGACAAAAAAGAATGATTAACAGTCAACACTCAGCTTCAACTGGTAAAAAAAGACTTTTGATTAAAGAGGTGGTATCTTGCTCATTTCCTCTTTTCACCCTGTGTTGAAGGCTTCGTTTTAGTTATGGAGTGATACATCTTGTCTCTAAATGATCTTTGTTGGGAGTTGCACATGTGCAGTTCTTAGTTAAGGACTACTAGCCAATCAGAAGCAGAGAAGGGCGGGTCAGCGAGAAGCAAACACCGCTTGGGTTCAGCTGTACATGTTGCCGACCAGCTTGACAACATGGACTGGAGCGAGAGTTTCAGAGCGGTGAGTTATTAATCTGTATCCATAAAGTTTTAACTGAGCTCTGTCTCTACATCACAGGAACAACTTTATGTCCACTGACTGCCTGGAGGGTAGCTAGTGTTTGGAAGGGAGAGGAGAGCTGTGTGCTGCAGCTCACTGTTTTTCCACCGCTGTTTTTGAGCGCGCTTCGGAGTAGCCACTCGGCGAGCATTATGACACCTATTTTCTTGTGACATCACAAGAAAGGGAAGTAAAGGCTGGACTACCAATGAGCAGAGTGTTCTTTGGGAGATGGGAACTCCCTTTGGGCTGGACTTTGGGCTTTTTCACTTTGCAAACCTGATACATGCACAAAACAGGTTTATAACTCAATAAAGGAGAGGGAAAAAGTCTAAAAGCAGAATACCACCTCTTATATATTACACTGCACTGTAGCTTTTACAGTCCTGTGTTAACCTGTTTTTATTTTCTATATTTTACTCTTTAGGATTGTCTTGTTGAAATGCGCTATACAACTCGCCTCGAGTCTCATTCGTCTTTTAATTTAAGGTAGGCAGAGTGCACTGTGGGAAGGATACGGGTGTCTTTGATGATGACGTCTCGTGTAGCTTGGTGAAACACCATCTGATAGAAGACGTAGACAATCTGACACACAAACTCATCATCCTCCTGTTGGGCTACATTCAACAAACAGAAGAACATACAGAAAGCAGGTTAAGGTTTCAAAATGTTATATTGCCTGTGAGCACTTTTTGGTTTATTTGTTGTTGTTTTTTATTTTTTACTTCTTCGGGTTCACGTATTCAAACTAAACAAAAGTGACATTAAATTTAAATTTAAATTTCAGTATAAGAGGATATTTTACATCACAAGACAGCACAATGACATTGGAAAATTCAAAATCTCAAAGGGTGTGTAAACATTCACCACACATTGTGTCCGTGAGTCTAAAACAGAACATGTGTTACCATTTAGTAGCTCAATCAGGGCAGGAATAATGCCAGATTTAGCCAACATGGCGGCACAGGCGTCATCCATGGAAACTGTTCCGATCATTATCACCACCTCCAGGATGAGGTCATCCTCTGCTGAGCCTGAAACACACAAGACTAAGCTTTATTAAAGGGATACTATCCGATTCTGCAGAGAGTTTACTGACATTTGAGTCCAACTGCCGAACAAAAATTTCCCCTCCCTTCACTGCTCCTTCGAAAACTCTGCTGAAATATAGCAGAATCCACAGCGTCTGCTGTCCGAGAGCACGTTAGTTTCAACAAGAGGGCAAGTTTTAGCAGCACTGTAGAATTTGTGACAACAAGCATGTCAATATTTAAATATGTATTGAAGCAAAATACTTTTCTAAGCCTAAATATAAGGCAAAGAGTCTAGTTTATTTATTGGTAGGATTATCAAGAGGCACTCCAATAGTTACATCATCAATCGAACGATGTGTGTAAACACACTAACGGAGCATCTAAAACACAACAGAGAAAAAACTAGCGAGTTATTTGAAATAGTTTTTACAAAAATACAGTGACTGATAAAAGCTGGGAAGCACAGGAGCGACTGTTTATCTCCAGGGCCGAAGTCAAAGCTAACTTTGGGGCCAACCTCTTTCACTCTTTATTTAACAGTTGGCAGCAACACACAGGAGCTCCTCTTTAGTTCATTCTCTCTCCCACTGCTTCGAGCGCGCCACCGCCACCTGCTGCTCGCTCCGAGCAGCTTTGTTTGTGCTCAATTTACAGACCCAGGGCTGTGTAGGAAAACCACACGAAAAACAGAGAGCTAACTACCCATGAGGAAATATTCACCGAATTTAACAAAAATTGTTTTGGATAACAATCGCAAAGTATCCCTTTAAATGTTGGTAATCTTTCCTGTAGTTGAAAGTTATTTCATTAAGTATTATAAGATATTTTACACTTGAATAATAAACTTTACTATAAAAGATGACAGTAACAGTGAACATATGATAAAGGTACATTCTGAAGTTAACTTGAGTGAAAATAAAATTATTTAAAGCACTATAAAGAAAATCTAAACAAAAAAAAACTATACATTCACTGCAGCTAATAAAAGATACACTTGCATCATTTCTTACTGGTTTCTTTCTGTGCATTAAATGTGTAAAGCAAATCAGTACCTGGTTTAAGCCTGTCTTTGAGGTAGGGTACCAGGTTGTACTCCTTCAGCACCAACTCCCAGTCCACGTCAGGGATGGTGAGGTTGGCCAGCGTCCCCAGACACTCCAGAACCCACTCCTCCTCTTCCTCTGCACGGATCTCTGCTGCGAGGTCACCAACGTAGTCCTGACATCGACAGACAAGACAAAAAGAGACCATTCACGTAATGGGACACTAAAAAACCCTCCAGTAAAATAAAAGACTGCTTCTCAGGGCTCCAGTGTGCGCCCGAAAATAATAATAATAATAATCCTTATTTGTAGAGCACTTTTCAAAAACAAGTTACAAAGTGCTTTAACAAGTGTAAAGAATAATACAAAAAAAAAAGATAAGAGCATGAAAATTTAATATAAAATTAGTAAAATACAATAAAA
>NC_060155.1:27664710-27665051 GCF_021292245.1 Micropterus dolomieu
CTAAAATGTGCACCTGGTGGTCCTCAAACGAGTGTCCTCTGTCCTTCAGATGTAAGTAGACTGCAGAGTCTTGACCTGAGGAGTTGGCCCTTCTGTGTCGAGCCATGCGTTTGAGCATTCATTTGGAGTCGTGTTTGTGTCCATGTGATGGATGCAAGTCCAATATTTACTCTTCTTTTAGCTCAGTTTTTCCTGACTCTTTTGCTGTTAAATGCTCCACTATGTGCACAAGCTAGTCGCTAACTTTGTCTGGTTAATCTTAGCTCTTTTGCTGAAACCAAGAAACAAGGTTGATGAGCCTGGTTTATACTTCTGCGTCGAGTCCATGCTCGCACGTACAC
>NC_060155.1:27665151-27677146 GCF_021292245.1 Micropterus dolomieu
GTTGTTTACAGACACGCAAAACTTCCTATTTGACAGGTAGGATGAAAACCATTCTAGAGCAGTACCAGAGATCCCCACCCAGTGCCTCAGTCTGTCTAACATGATGTTGTGATCAATGGTGTCAAAAGCAGCGCTAAGGTCCAGGAGTACAAGGACTGAGCACATACCTTCATCAGCAGACATTAAAAGGTCATTGGTGACTTTAAGCAGGGCAGTCTCAGTGCTGTGGTACTTCCTAAAACCAGACTGAAACTTTTCAAATAATTTGTTATTTTCCAGTACAGTGAGCAGCTGTTTGGACACAATTCTTTCTAGAATCTTTGCAATAAAAGGCAGTTTTGAAATTGGTCTAAAATTATGTGGGAGGGAGGAAAATCTGTCGAGTGCCACTACATATTTTGCTTGGTTGCATTGGTGCACCTAACATTTTGCAGGACAAACTTTTGTCAGTTGCATTTCTATCTGTGTCTTTGTGGCAGAAGGTGAGAGCCAATCAGAAGCGCATTTATAATTGTGCGTTGGTGTCTAACTTCCTGTTTAGCCCTCTGCTAACTTGAATGGAGGTAAAATTGTGCAGCTCTTCTAGACTCTAGGCTCAGAATGGGCCTTTGGGGGGTGACTTTGCGCAACAGTCAGCATGATGGGTACGCGTTCAGTAAAGACACTTGATTTGGATAATCTGCCTACAGATAGTTTATTAGTAGAGATTTAGCTGTGTGATTAGTGCTAATGTTTGTGTATTCATTATAATTTCTCCCCATCTCCCTGCGGAGGTTAGCAGGCCGGCGAGAACAGGAACAGGTTGAGCGTCACGTGGTGCCCAGAAAACCTGATTTAGAGAGGGCAGAGGAGAGGACAGGTGCCCGTACGCCATAGAGTAAAATGTAAAAGTGACAGTACCGGTGAATACCGACACACTTCAAGCACAAACGGCTTTTATCTTGTGAAAAATAACAGGAAGTCAATAGCGAGCTTCGTAGCAGAGCGTTCAGGCGCAGTCAAACCAACGCAGCAGCTGGTTTATTAATCCAGCGCCTGCTGCATGTGTAAAAGACAGCAGCTGTGGATGAGAAGAGAGGCGACTGCTGGAAGACAAGACGTTATTTTTAAGTTCATATTCTGCTTGCTCAACAGTTGTTTGATAAATGGCTTTTTCCCCCCAATTGTTTTGATCATTTTGGCGCTGAGGATTTTCCTTTGGCGCTCGCTAAAACCTTTTTGGGGGGCGCCAAAAACTTCTCTATGCAGGAAAAACCCTGTTATTGACTGAACTGATCAAATTCTGATAATGAAACGGGTCATTTTCTGTCAGTTGCATGTCCCTGCAAGTTTTTTTTGAATTGTCAGTTTATCACGTAAACATCAGCAGGTTTTGTTTAGCAATAGTTAAGTTTTGGCCATTTTCTGTGTTTGCTGTGATTCAAATAAAGACAAACATTTACCTGCAGGTGTTCCTGTTTACAATCATTTACATAACTATCAATGTGTCTGGGAAATGACAGAAGGTTGGAATATACTGTTATGGGTCTAAAGGTGTTCACCTACAGTCATGGCCAAAAATTTAGGCCCCCCCCCCCCCCCCCCCCCACATCGAACGCCGCCTGGCTCTGCCATCCCTTCACACAAAGCAATCTCCGTCCCTGTTCTCATCTGTGACACCACAATGGTGGAACGAGCTACCACACGCCATCAGAGCAGGGGCGTCCCTCTCTAACTTCAAGAAGCTCTTGAAATCGCATCTCTTCCGAGAACACTTCCTCTTATAACACCTCTAACCGCTAACCTCTAACATGCACTTCCTGTGCTCTTCTTCTTCTATCCCCTTACAATTGTCTTGTATTGATTGCCCTTTTTTGTCAACTCTTACTTGTTTCTCTAGGTTTACTCCATTGATGCGATACGTGCTATTAGCTCTCGCTAGTAGTTATTGCTGCCCTTACTAGTATGTATTGTCACTTATAGATCTTGTGTTGTATTGATGCTTGTTTGTTGTTCCTGAAATGTAAGTCGCTTTGGATAAAAGTGTCTGCCTAATTAGTAAATGTAATGTAATGTAATGTCTGCAGGGAGAAATATTTGCCGCCCTCCCAAAGAGGTTTTAGCGACAGCGCCAAAAACAAAAAGGCGTTTCAAATCCCCTCGGAATGTGTTTTAATAGCCATTTATGAAACAACTGCAAGCAGAGCATAAACTTAAATACGAAGTCTTTGACTTCCAGCAGTCACCTCTCGTCTCATCCACAGCCGCTGTTATTTTACACAGCAGCTGGCACTGGATTTATAAAGCAGCTGCTGCGTTGGTTTAACTGCGCCTGAACGCTCTGCTACAAAGCTCGCGCTAACGGGAGAGATGACTTCCTGTTATTTCTCACAATATAAAAGCCGTCTGTGCTCTAAGTGTACCGGTACTGTCACTTTTATATTTTAGTCTTTGGCGTACCAGCCCCGGTCCTCTCCTCTGCCCTCTCCACATCAGGTTTTCTGGGCACTGCGTGACGCTCACCTGTTCACGTTCTGCCTGCCTGTTGACCTCAGCAGGGAGATCGGGAGCCTTTCATGCAGCCGTGTTTGTTAGTTGCCGTCAAACAACCAACCAATCACAGCCTGGGGGAGGCGGGACAAACCTAGAAATGTTGAACTCGTTCTGTATGCACGGTTATTATTACTGACAACTTAGTGCTTTGCATAAACAAATGAAAGCGTTTCTACCAAGTACTCCACCATGTAGAGCATTTTTCTTGCACAATAATTAAATGACTGAAAACAACCCACAAAAATTAAACCGATGTTTTGTCCAACAAATGAATATTGAAGGCTACTATTATTTTAGGCTTTTTTAAACTATTTTTACCACTTGATACCAAACAGTGGATCACACAAATCATCACAAATCTGAGGTAAAACATTCAAAACAATCATGATTAAGTAAAATCTTTTTTTCAGTCCCTTCCTCAACAAAATAAATATCTGAATAGAAAAATTAAGAGCTGATTTGTTTGTGATTCAAAAAATACGAAAGAATATTTTCCACAGACATATTTATATATTGTTGAATACATAAACGCCTCGCGCCAGAATTCCTGCACAGCGCCGGAGAACTTTAAGCCCTGTAAACCGAACCACAGAGTGATTAATTTTCTTAACTCTGTGGGGTTTTTGGGAGCAGTAATGTTTTTTATTGTGTAATTTTAACTCACTATGAACAGCGGTTTGGTTGCTCCGTCATGTTGTGAGATGTTTCTGATCATCTTCATCAGAAGGCAGTCTTTCATCTTCAGCGCTCTCTTCATGAGCATCTTCAACCCATTTCCTGCAGACAGAAAGACACAAACAGAGACTCAGGTAAAACAGAATTGTTTTTACTGTTACTTGTTTTTCCAGTAATCACAGATCAATCCAGTAGTGTTGTCAACACAGACCGCTCTCTTCCTAAGCCAGAAACCAAGTCAAAAAGGCCTGTCTGAACAGATGAGTACAACATTTCTGCTAAGACCAAATGTGTTGGTGTTTCTAACCTGAATTTGATTAACTGACAAATGAGGCAAGTGCAGAGTGTTTCTACTGTATTTACTTTATTCACTGACTTTTGTGAATCTGGATCATATTTTATGGAGAAAAATATTTACCCTCTGATGTTCTCCGGCTGCTCTATCTCAACTCTCTGTGGCTATTAAAGGTAACACCCGCCAAAAACTGACAAACTTTTAAATGAATATTAAACTAACTTCACCCTGGATTCGGTAGGGTGAATCTCTGGTACCTAGAAAAACGAGTACCGTTATGTTTTCAGAGTTCTGGTATTGACGTAGTACCGAAGTATGGGTTCTTGTGACATCCCTAGTGCATTCACAAGCTGTCCACTTGTGATTGGATCACTCAAGGTACATTTGAATGCCAGGTGTAAACAGGGCCTGACAGAGAATGGAATATCTATTTGTGTAAAAGTCAGTAGTCAGTGAGCCAGTATCTGGTAATAAAATGCTACTCATATAAATATACCTTCACACATGAGATGTGCATTCCTCTTGTTTGCAGCCAGGTTGATGCAGATGGAGATGAGCTCAGCTTCAGTTTCCTCCTCACTGTGCTCGTACAGCATTTGCATGAGCTAGACACAGACACAATTTTACCAGTGACTTTTAAACTATTAAAGTCAGCATACATGTTTAAATTAGCAGTTTATATTCCTTTACTTTGTTTAAGGTGATGTTCAGTAGATCTCAATGTACCTGAGGTATGCAGTCAGTGTAAACAAACATGCCCTTGAAACGGTCGTCGATGCTGATGTGATACAGTATACGCATGACAACCTGACGGTTGTTCTCATCACCTGCTTGAAAACAAACATACACACCAGTCAGGATATTCTTATAGTCATCAATGTTTGACCACAACAGGCATGGAAAATAACCCTACCCTCTTACAACATTATGTAAATCAACTGTCGCTGACACAACAACAAGACAAGAGTCTACAAGGTACAATGTTTACACATGTTCACCATCCTGCAGGTATTAGGCGATAAGTATTGGACAAACTGAAATTTTGGCCTGACGATGGCGATAAATGAAAAGTCAACAATTAATCCTGAGGGTTAATTCATAGCAATCTATTCAACAGTTGTCAACACATTTCAGAGAAAGATAAACATGTCAACCTGCTGGAAAAGTCAGGATATCACCAAATGTAATTTAAAAAAAACCCCAAGGACTTAATAATTGTTATTTCTATAGATGTAGTTATTCATCGCATGAATATTCTACTGTGAATAAAGCATGTATTGTACATTTTATGAATATAGTGTATACTGATATTTTGCATTTAGTGTGTACTGTTACCCAACAAGGCAGTCAGTTTAGGTAACAGTCCAACTTCCACCATCTTGGCTCTGAGTCCAGAGTCAAAAGAGAGGTTGAGCAGCAGACGCAGAGTCAAGTTCAACAGGTCTTCATGGTCACAGGGAACCAATCGAGCCAATCGTTCCACAGTATCCACCTCAGCCTGCAAATAATAAACACAGGAACAGATTAAACTAAGGCTGCATCCACACTACTATGCAAACATACGTTTGTGTTTAAAAATGAAACCAATCTCCTTATTAAAACGACTGAAAATGCACATCTACCGACAACAAGATGGAAGTGTTGCGACTGTAGCGGTGGGAAACAGACTGAGGAGTCTTTACAAAGCAAATACGGCGACATGCACAGTGCAAGTGATAAGTGTTATATGCACAGTACAAAATATTTTAATAAAAACACCAACACTAAAATACTGCCAGTAGAATTGTATTTCTGCTTTGCATAACTTATAAGACCCTTTTAGGAAGCCAGATGTGAGCATTTGCATCATCATCATCAGCATTTTTAAAGTCCTCCATGTTCGCCTGTCTGCACTAAAACAAAAACGAGGTCAGCAGCGTTTTCAAACTTCTCCGTTTTAAGTCTTCGGATTCAGAGTTTTACTCTCGACAGTAGGGGTGGGAGAAATAATCGATTCTTAGATGCAACGCGATGCGGACGTGGAAGATTATGAATAGGTTAACAAATGTCTAAAAATCGATTATTTAAATGTTAATTGATAAGGTAATGTTGACAGAAGACAAAAGGCGGAACTGCAGCGCCCGGACCGTCTGTGGAGCGCACACAACAGAGAGACCAGCAGTGTTCCCCTGTATCCGGCACACCACCGCCGCACAATGAATAAACACCCATTAAAATGTCACACAATCATATTAATGCGCAAATAATGATTTTAACTCGCACACTGCAAGCATGGTGACACTCGACGTTTGGCAGCTCCTTGCATATCCCGAGTGAGGCCGAGCGAATGAGAGAGAGCGTGCGGCAGAACATGACGGTGGAAGTTAGCGGAGGAAAATATTTGCAGTAAGTTTCAGCCTGGTAGTAAATGTGCAGCTTAGGTAACAGTGTGTCCGTTAATAAAAGTCTGGAGTTTCCCCAACAGCTGGAAAAGTAAAGGCTGTTGGCGCTAGCGTCTCCCCTGTACAAGGGCCTGCTATCTGTCCCCCACACCAGACTCCGGACTTTAAGGGACAGAGCCTTCAGCGTCACAGCCCACACCCTCTGGGACTCATCCCCACAGAGATCCATCATGCTCCCTGTCTGGACACTTCTACTAAAATCTACTAAAAACCCAGCTCTTTACCAAGGCATTCAATCCTGTATGACTTTTTGTTGTTCTGTCACTGTAACTATGTGTAAAGTGTCCTGTATAGAAAAAATAATGTATCAAGATGCATCGATAATTGTTTTATACTTGAATGGCAGCCCTCTGAATCGTAATCGAATCGTGAGGTGCCCAGAGATTCCCACCCCTACTAGACGGGGGGGTGCAAATGTAGTAGTGTGGCCTAAAACTCAGTGATTACAGCAGAAGGGGACAGAAAAGTTCCAAACACAAACATTGAGGGTAAAGCAATAAATACAACTAGAAGAACACGACAAACATTATTGTGACTTGAATAATTTATTTCTTATTTTGTAAATGGTAATTACTGCACTGTTACTTATTATGGTTTGACAAGCCAACAGCCTCATTCATAGACTCATGGCTTGCAGTGACAATTTTAGAAATTACTCAACATTAGCGGTGTGACGAGATCTCGCGCGATTGAATTATTACGAGAATTCTCGTCAGGTAAAAAGCTGTCTCGTGAGACTCACGCAAATTACATTTTTAACACGCTGTCAAGCCACACAGTCATTTTCTCCTCACGCAGTGAAATACAAATGTATAACTGATAGACTCATGGAGCTAATCACCTCCGCCCAGCTGACTGAATGTGCGTACGCCGCGATAGCCATCAGCTGAACCCGCTCGCGTTGTGAGTCAGACTTTTTATACAGTCAATGGTCCAGACAGCTGTGACGAGTGGTAACAAAGCTGGTATCGTTTTACATAATAAACATCTATAAACCGAAGCGCAGCCTGCTCTGTTTGGGACTGTGAGCTGCACTGGAAGTTAACGTGTGCGCGGATTTGTCGTGAGATTTCTGCCTGATCAAAAGTGTTTCAGTTAGTTTCGATTTCTCATGCTGTCCCAAACTGTGTCAGTCAAACGGTGTGACGGGGATAACGTTACTACCAGCGGATCAATAACGTAATGCACAGCAGAGTAAAGGGCAGGTAGACTTCTCATTAAATGATGTCTGGTAATATTATGACTTTTCTCTGGTCAGAGAACACAGATATGTGGGAGAGATTCTGAATGTGCATAAAGTTTTGACCATTAGCAGAAAATCTGCTGAAACACACGAGCTATCAAAGTCCAGGAGTTTATAACTAAATTAAAATTAATTAATTAATTCTCATTGAAGTGAAAAAGTGTCACAATCACATTTACTTCCCAAAACAAAGACACGAAGAGGAGGGAAGACTAAAACAGCAGGGATGATATTAAATAAGTTGATCTACAGGAGAAACAGATCTGAAAGCAGCACAGAATGACTCAGGGCTGCACTGACCTCTATTCTGTTACAGTTAGGCTATACGCACCGAATTAATTCTCAAATTCTCTCTTCTACTCACCATGTCATTCTTGTTCTCCAGGAAGATGGACAGCTTTTTGAGGAATGAAACCACCAGGACCAGCAGCTCCTCGTCGTCCCGTTCAAGAACTTTGACCAACAGGCCAACAATGTTTTTATTCCTCATCTTCAGCTCCGTCCTGGTGTCCTCGGCAAGGTTCAACAGCAGGTAAAGAGACACTGGTAGGCAGTGAAAACAGATAGAAAATTAGAGATTATAGAATATAAAAAAACTTGTTATTTCTGTGTTGAAACATGACTGTGAACTAATGCTGCTTTCACACGGGTGGAGATAATGTGGTTATGATTTAGCTCTCCTCTATGAAGTGGTAAATACTGGTGGGAAAGTCATATTATTTATGAATACATGTGGCTAGGATGTGACCAGGAATGCACTTTAATCTGATCTTAATTTGGATTTAAGTGATGCATCAACAACACATTCACATCACAGAAAAGATCTGGTGTTCTTGCTACTGTATGACAAAAAAAACAAAAAACAAAAAGACTTGCTACCTCTGAGCAGCTGTTCTTGTTTACCCAGAAGGCCTTGGTATTTCCTCATAGCTTTGTCTTGGTCTCTCCTTAGAGAGCCATTCTCTGGAGCTGACTCGCGTACACAAAAGAGTGTTAAGGAAAACATAATGTACAAAGATACAAAAAAAAGTAAGGTAAACTACACAAGAGAAGGGTAAAAAAAAAAAAACAGTTGACAGCTCCAAAGGAAGAAGCGAATGACAGCAGATAAAAGGATATAAGCCTTGTTTTTCTTGCGCAGCTCCTCACGCCACGCATCATGTCTCTTCAGCTCATGTTCCACCACGGTCATACACAGCGCGCCGATTTTATAATGAGTCACCAGGCCGTGAAACTGGGAGAAACTGCCGGAAAGGAGAAGAAAACACTATGTTAAATGATGACGTAGCGTGTTAAAACAATGTTCTGTAACGTAGGCGTCTGCGTTACCTGGAGAAGCAGAAGAAGATGTAAACAATGATGGTGGCCAGCTCTACACTCTGTTTCCAGTCCTCCCTCAGTACTCTGGCCAGAGCACCCAGAGCTGCTTCTACGCACAGAGACACATGCAGTTTCAGGTGACGAGACAAGTACAGTAGATTGTGGCACCGGCCGTATGTAAAAACAAACAACGTATCAAGGAGTTAGGCTATACCTTGGATTAGAGCTAACCTATTATACTGCACTACCAGCCCTATTTTGTAGTTCTGTGACTCCTGTATGGTAGTTTTCAGTTCAAATAAATACCATAAACTGGAGAACTCCAGGCAACAGTAAGAGACGTGATACATCGGCGTTAACAACAAGACGAATGGGTTTCAAACCAGAAAACAAAACCAGTCACATGGAGCTGATGGCCACTGATCTTAAAAAAAAAAAATGGAGAGAGGTCCTCAGGAATGTGTTTCAAGGGGGCAAACTGATACCAGTCATGTTTCTGCGCATTATGGGAATATCTGGCAAGGCGCCGACAGCGGAAACAGCTGATCAGATGAGAGTTACAAGTTCGCTACGTCAGAACTTATTCGGCAGAAGTGTTTCCATCTCCCATTTAGATCAAGGCAAAAACCGCCTCAAGCGAGCGTGAAAACTTTTTGCCGTTTCCACCGACCTTTTCTAATGCGATACTTCAAAAGGCGCATAAATGGTGTGGTGATGAAGCAGTGGATAAGACGCATGCCTTTGGTTCAATCCCCCACTGTGACCCATCCACCAATGTGTCCCTGAGAAAGACACTTAACCCCTAGCTGATCCAGAGGCGTGCGACCTCTGACATGTATAGCAACTGTAAGTCGCTTTGGATAAAAGCGTCAGCTAAATGAATAAATGTAAAAAAACATTGATGGAAACACGGCTTATGGATCGCGTTAGCTGGTGAAGTAATGTGGAAAGTCAAACAGCCAGTTTTTTGCACCGGATAATTTTAGCAACTGCACAGCATTAGCCGTCGAGCTAACATTATCTAACATGAGCCACAAAATTACAATATGTTTCACATGACTGTGAATCACTTTATTCTCGTTTGACAGGCTTCAGCACATAAAACTTTGTTGTTGTTTGTTGTTTATCCTTACATGGAGTTCATGTTGGAGTCTGTCTTATGCCGGGAGCCGGTCTTTCTATGGTGTTAGTGGACTTTATTTCGTTAGCTGTGGTGTTGTCGCTGTAGCGGCACAGAGGCTCAGAAGCGCACATGCATCTAGAACCTAATCCGATTCCATCACATAGGAAGCAGAATAGTGGCTGTTCCAAGCAACAGCGGAAACAAGCGAGTTGTTCATTTGTAAGTGAGATTACAGGCCGTTGACAAATAGGCAGTAATATAGGGATTTGTTGATAAGGAATTTAATTTAATAATACATTGTTAAATGAGTAAATGTCCTCTCTATCAGATTAGAAAAACACTCTGGTGCACAAGGACTGATTTGTATAGCTTTAACAGAATAAGAGAAGAAAACCTGGTAGTCAGTCACCATGTCTGAGAAGAGCGCCACCTACATAACCCCAAGCTCCACCAATAAAAATTACAGAAGAGAAGACACCATAAACACACCCTTTGGTTGGTTTAAGCATAGAAAATGAGAATAGAATGTACCACCTCACTTAAATATGCATGTAAATGTAGGTACGTAGATAGGAGCTACTTTGCTAAACATCTCTATTAGTAGGTAGAATGAAACTATACCATTGTGTAGCAGCTCCTCCAGGTTATCAGGGTTGCGGGCGAGCTGCAGAATGAGAGCCGAGCCTCTGATCTTTTCTGGGATGCCTTCATAGAGCAGTTCAACATACTCCTCCACTCTGGTTATACTGGCTTCCTCATTTAACTACACAGACAAACATAAACACAGACAACACACACACACACACCAATAACAAGGAGTGACACACACGGTTCCAGTCAAATAAAATGAAGATTTAAAGCTTTTGGGCTGTGTGAATAACTGCCATTGTGTTTATTATTTGTTTTATACTCTTGTCAATTTCATATTTTTGTATTTATGAATGGATAGCGGCGGGGCGGGGGATTATGGTTGTAATCTTTACTTGCACACTGCATCGCACATTTCTTTTTTTAGTGGCATATGTGACCAAATTGTTCACACTGTAGAGCCCTGTTATACAGTATAAAGAATATATATTTATTGTTAAGCAACAAATCACTAAAGCAAATTCCTTGAATGTGTAAACCTACTTAGCAATAAGTCTGATTCTGAACCAGCAGCCATATTGTAAATTAAATTTAAGTGAAACAAATACAAGGGAAATTAATGCGTCATTACATGACACAGATGCCTCAAATTCAGTGTCATTGTAAATCAGATTAGTGAGCCAAACGTTTAGTGAATGCTGTCCGTGAACTGAGATCACAGAACTGAAATGGCTGTGAAGGAACAAGATACATGAACAAACAAGCAGTCAAGTGTTTTAAGTTGTTACCTCCATTCCTTCAAACGGTGTCAGCTCTCTGGGTTTCACAGATCTTTTCTCTTTCTTCTCCACTGGAGACAAAAAAAACCAAACACAAACAGCCAATAATAAAAAATATTAAAGTATTTCTTTCAAAACTTAAGAGATTTAATTAATTTATTTATACTTTTAGTACACCTTAGATATTGTACATCAATCACATTACATCTGTACATTAATCGTCTCGTTGTATATTCAATAACAGATTAGTAACATTGCCTCTATGGCTGAATTTCTCACAACTGAATGTGTTGAGCATTGTTTATAATGTTTACAACCCTTTATACTGTGATGTTGTGTGTGTGGCATAGAAAGAGTAGCTTTCAAAGCCAAATCAGCTAATAGAGATTCCAATAACAAATAAACGTTTATTAAGCCTACAAGTTAAGATTTATGTGTATAAAGTTAGCCCTTAGGTTTGTAATCAAATTTGGATTGTGAACATTTGGATATGTTTAGACTCTACAGCAAGGGTGTTATGATGGTGACATGACTGACTTTTGCCCTCCACCGGGGATGATTTCCTGTTCTGCAAGTAGTAGAGGAGCTGCTCCACCTGAGGCAAACGGGATGGAGGGATGAGTTTACATTCCTCCACCACTTTCTTGGCCAAAGCTCCTACATCTGTACTGGAAGAAAGACTTTTCACACGGATACTGTAAGGAGAAAGAAAGAAAAAACGGTTTATATGGAAGTAGGCTTGAGTGAAATTTAACACATAACACAAACATACCTGCAACAGAACATTACCAAAACCTAAAATGAAGCTGAACAACTAGCCTGTTCCTGATTAAACGCATCTGAAGTTTATATTTATGGGGACAAGTCAGAGTACATGTATTTTTGGTGCAATACATGTACTCTGAATCATTCCCTAATAAAAAGGTTACTGCTTGGCTACTGACAATTTCTTCCCACAATTTATATGGTCAAAGGGGGCACAAAGATCCTGATCAGGAT
>NC_060155.1:27677246-27693170 GCF_021292245.1 Micropterus dolomieu
AATAATAAAAAATATTAAAGTATTTCTTTCAAAACTTAAGAGATTTAATTCATTTATTTATACTTTTAGTACACCTTAGATATTGTACATCAATCACATTACATCTGTACATTAATCGTCTCGTTGTATATTCAATAACAGATTAGTAACATTGCCTCTATGGCTGAATTTCTCACAACTGAATGTGTTGAGCATTGTTTATAATGTTTACAACCCTTTATACTGTGATGTTGTGTGTGTGGCATAGAAAGAGTAGCTTTCAAAGCCAAATCAGCTAATAGAGATTCCAATAACAAATAAACGTTTATTAAGCCTACAAGTTAAGATTTATGTGTATAAAGTTAGCCCTTAGGTTTGTAATCAAATTTGGATTGTGAACATTTGGATATGTTTAGACTCTACAGCAAGGGTGTTATGATGGTGACATGACTGACTTTTGCCCTCCACCGGGGATGATTTCCTGTTCTGCAAGTAGTAGAGGAGCTGCTCCACCTGAGGCAAACGGGATGGAGGGATGAGTTTACATTCCTCCACCACTTTCTTGGCCAAAGCTCCTACATCTGTACTGGAAGAAAGACTTTTCACACGGATACTGTAAGGAGAAAGAAAGAAAAAACGGTTTATATGGAAGTAGGCTTGAGTGAAATTTAACACATAACACAAACATACCTGCAACAGAACATTACCAAAACCTAAAATGAAGCTGAACAACTAGCCTGTTCCTGATTAAACGCATCTGAAGTTTATATTTATGGGGACAAGTCAGAGTACATGTATTTTTGGTGCAATACATGTACTCTGAATCATTCCCTAATAAAAAGGTTACTGCTTGGCTACTGACAATTTCTTCCCACAATTTATATGGTCAAAGGGGGCACAAAGATCCTGATCAGGATATAACTCCTTCGTGCAACGCCCAAAATTCAGGAAAATTCAGAGCCACGTCGGTGCTACCATTACTATTATTATGTGGAGGAACTTGCTCTGGGCTGCTGATGGTGGGAAGTGTCCTGTAAATATTGTTATAAAGAGAACGGTCTCGACCTGCTCGATGTGAAATGTGCAATGAGATAACTCCTGTTACGAAGTGGCGCAAGACATATTTTTAATGTAACATAGGCCTATATTGTGTTTGTGTTGTTTTTATTCCCCTTTCTTTATTGTTTATAATGTCATTTCATTGTTTATTAATTATATATATATTTTTGTTTATATGTGAATTTGTGCTCTGGCAAAATGGCAACCTAAACATTCATGGCAATATGCCTGAGAGAAAGACAGAGTGAGAGAAATCTCTCATCTCATCTCATGGAAACAAGTTTCTGCCACTACATATCAAAGTTTCCTCCTCACTTGAGGACGAGGTGGCCAGGCGACAACCACCACAATAGAAAGTAAACTCAGCCGCGCGTGTCTTTTTATCCACTGCAGCAAAGTTGCAGACATCAGCCCGAGGATCGGTACGTGATGTCACCGTCACAGGAAGCGATTCCGCCGGCTGCACATACAGGTCCGTGTGTGGCGGTGGCGTCACTTACTGATCCTTCAGAAATGCTTGGTCAAAAAAAGAGCTTTGATTCTATTTGATTTGATTCAGAAAACAGCGACGGTGCCATCAAGCTACTGAGAAATGTAGTTATACTAGTAATGGCGCTACTTGTAGCAACGTTACTGCCCAACACTGCTCGTACGGTGGGCATGTTGAAGCAGCTCGGTGGCAGTAGAGCGCTGAGACGATGACTGCACCTGCTCGGCCTTGTTGCAGTCGAAGACGGAGCAACTTTCTGCTCTTAAGTTTATTCCATGCACAGTCAAGGGCTTCACCAGGTTTGTCGTGTCGCCGCTCTTGGCAGCAGTTGTCTTACGTCGCAAATATTACATCGCGCGCTGTTGCATCAAGCCAAACTTTTGATTTTGTCCACGTCTTTTACATCCACGAGCCACATCTCTGTGCGTAACCGGCGTGAACTAGTGTTTACATCACCACAGCCAATTACAATCACTTTTAGATTTTGGCACATCAAGCACGCTGCATGCTTATTGGCTCATTGGCGTTAACAAGAACCTTTAGGTATCAAACTTTGGTACCGAAAAACAAGACATTTTTTGATACTTGATGGTATTGAGGCAATTCGGTCGGTGCCTAAAAAGTATTGAACTCAATACCCAGCCCTAGTGATAATATGGCTATACCTATACCCACAATAGTGATTTCAAGGATCAACCTGGATAAAACTAATCCAATTCCAATTTAAAAGTCAAACGAAAAGAAGTAGAATACACTCACATTTTTTGTCCCTCCTTGCGTTCGCCCAGCATATGACCTCCACCCTCTCCCAGTATGGAAGCTTCCACCTCATAGTGGACCACGAGAGCCTTCTCTGTCGGATGGACATCCAAACTGCCTGCAGTCACTTTGCTTTGGGTGATGAAGAACAGACAGTTTAGTAAATAATAACTCAAGCATTTAATCTTTGTTCTATAACTTTGTACAACTCCAGTGAACACATCGATATATGCATATTAAATTACCCCTGCATTGGGAGTTTCAAATGAATGAGTTTCACAATAAATGAGCAGGGTGAAGTCAATTTCTCCCTCAAGAACATGACTACAGCCGTCACATTTCAAACATTTCTATCATTCCTCTGTCACTTAATTCTACTAATCCTGTATTTGAGTAAAAGTACAGATAACCTTGCTAAATTTACTCCACTTAATGTGTAAGTCTTCAATTTAAATTTCTACTTGAGTCGAAGTATAAAGGTACCTGCCCTTTTAAAATATTAAAGTATTAAAAGTAAAAAGTACTATTATTACGGTTATGTTTATTTAAAAATACAGTAGGCAAACGTTCCTATTATAAACAATGGCATTTATTATAAAAAGGTTGTCTTTTCAATAATATTTTGTTTAGTTATAATGTCCTGTATTAGATTATTATTATTATTAATCATGCAGTAATGTACAAGCAGGATTTTACTGCTATAATTCTTGAGCGGGAGCTCATTTTGAACTATTTTGTATCAAAGTGCAAGTAATGATTATTTTTATTATGGAGTATTCTGCTGATTATTTTCTCCTTTAACTGATGAACTCAAAATAGTAAGAAATGTTGTCACAATTACTCAGAGCCCAAAGTGACACCTTCACGATGCTTTGCCTAGCCAACAGTACAAAGCTCAAAATTATTACAAATAAACTAAAATAATTCAAAGGAAAAGCAGCAAATCTTCACATTTGTGAAGCTGGAACAATGAAATGTTTTTACATGACAAATGTCTTAAACAATCAAAGTTGTTGCCAGTTAATTTTAATTTAAACTTTGGAAATTTAATAATTATGTCAACTGTACTTGTATGAAATGTTGATTAGTTTAATTTATAATAAAACATATATTTATATATCTCTCTTCATATGTTTTGTGCATAAAAATCGTAATTTGTAAAGTAACTAAAGCTACCAGATGAATGTAGTGAAGTAAAAAATATATTACCTGCCTCTGAGATGTGGTGGAGTAGAAGTAGAAAGTGGGTCTGGTTTGTACTTAATTACAGTACTTGTGTACATGTACTTCATTACTGTCCCCCACTGCAAGTTTGATAATAACTGATAATATGTGACACATACTGGCTGATATAACATATGCACTAGAGATGTATACTGTTTACATTTATTCACCCACCACAACAATAACGTTATTATAGGAAAATACCAAAGACACGCCCAGACAGCGACATTTAAATGGCTACATGCTGGCTGGCTAACATGTTTCCAAAAAGGGATGGATAATCAAAAAAATATTAGCTCAACTCACTGAGTAAACTACCAAACACACTGAACATAAACCAGCAAGGCAATTTATCTGTCACCGTTTCACAGTCTTTGGCTGTAACGCATCCAGCTCCCTTGATTGTAGGGATTGTATCGGGAATGCCAAATCCCGTTTAAAAAACGGTCTATTTAATGGTGTCGTGTTCACCGGCGAAAATATAGGTCGGTTGGAAATTTAAATACATTTTTAATGGTTTTATATTTTTGTGGTAGATTCGGCACTGTGAAAATGAATGAAGGTTGTGTCCCTGTACTGCTAATAAGCTCCCTACTTATAACGTTAGCATCTTCCACGAAGGAGCGGTCTTGAAGCAAGCGCACCCGGTCGTAACATTTTAGTACAAGTATGCTTATTATCTGCGGATTACATATATGCCGATTTGACTGGTGGGTCACAGTGGTTTATAAAAGCTGTTTAGTCATCTTACACTTGGTGCTCGCGTTTCATGGCGTGCACGAAAATATGAAATTGTCACAATTTTGACCAATGATTGGTGCGAGATTCACTCCAGAACGCACAAGGGCTAACTAACGTTAGATACGGCGTTATTTCAATACCAAACACTCCTTAGTTTTACCCAGGTACATGTTAAAACGTCTATAGTTACTGCTGATACAGAACTATGGATACCACATTTAAATATGAACGCACAAAAGGCACAGTAATAAGGTTAGCTAACGTTACTCTTTCACACACACAAAAAGATTCAGTACAATTTAACGTTACGATAATGTTAGCTTAGCTACGTCTTACCGTTTGAGGTACCGCGCGTCATCCTGCATCTTCCTCAAATTTTATGTTTCAGATTTTAAAGGAATTTAATAGCTCGAATACATTTAATGAATCCCCTCCAAATCACGACCATGTAAAAATCCGTGTGCTAATCGCTAGCACCTCTGTCAAAACACCAAGAGAGTCTGGACTACAAACATGGGAGTTCTTCCTTCCTGCCGACTTGTTTTTTCTCCCAAAGTAGAGACTCTCAGGCAGCATTTCCTCTCGTGTTGCGTACAAATGCCGCGTTAGTTAAAAACATTGGTAGCCGTAACCTTAACAATGGTTTAAAATACCACTTGAACACCTACACACTAACTCAGTTTACACAGCACAGCATGTTAGGCAGCAGCTGCCTGAGAGGATACACTCGGGGAACCATGATCCCTCTACCTACTTGGCTGTTTTTTCTCAGGTGCTTTGCTTTAATGTAATAATCCTCCAAAGGATGTAACAATTTCAAGTCGCTGTTTTCTGTTATCTTGCTTTTATCATGATCACCTTTTGCTATCTTAACACAGTTTTATTTACGTAATTTATTTTGCCTTTGTTTAGAAGAAATAAAGAAAACTCATTGAGATTAAAAATGTCTTTTCCAAGAGCGTCCTGGCCAAGACAGGCAGCAGCACAATTAACAAGGTTGCAGACATTAAAACATACAACATAAACGTAAAACATATAATAATTTATAATTTAACTTTCAGTAACGGACTTGTTTTATTGCCCTAGGATACAATTTAGAGGGCTTTCGTTTTTTAAAAGAATTTTCATTGTGGGTTTTTATTGCATGAGGACTTTCAGTGGAAATTAGTTTTGTCTGCTTGTCTGTGCTCATCCCTCAGTGACTTAGTTTTGTTTAATAAAAATAATGGAACACCTGATGACCATGTTCTCCTAATTTATTCTTACAGATTTTAGTCATGAATGTGTAAAACAGGTCCAATGGGCTTTAATCACATTATTATATGGGGTGAAAGGTAGTGATTACCAATCTTATTGAGTGTCACATACCGAATGAATAGTTCCCCATCTTTGAGGCAAGGTAGTTCGATAGCAGAGCTAATCATAATGGGCCCATATTAACACCACATAAAAAACAAATACTGTGCATTTACTAAATAACTATCAATATAGGATAAGTTACCTTAGTTCATTGACATAAGATGAGGTAAGTTTTTGTTTGCATCAGGCACATTTATATTTTGTGAGAAAACAAATATCCACCAGCTGGTTAAAACTGAGAAACCTCTGTAAATGTTGAGTGGTATAGACTGGCGATGGTTCAGAACTTAATGGAAAAGTTGGCCATGGTAGATACACTCCCCTCCATGATAACATAATGCTCCACATACACTATGTGCCTGATGAAGGATTTTATTCAGATGGTGGCTATGTTATAAGATCTGATATGTATCATTAGATATTCATCATATAGTTGCTTGTACAATATTAGACAGACACAGACAACTTTGCTAGAGTATTTTTTATTGGAAAGCAGTATTTCTGCACATACTTTCCCACACCATGTGGTCTAACTGTTTCTAAATACAATCTGGTGGGTTTTTTACTATTATGTGTGTTTAACTCGTTTGTTTGTGTGTGTCATGAGTGAGACACTGTCCCACTTGTCGTTCTCCCCTTCTTTCTTTTTGTCCACACTTCCTTTCTTCTGCACTCCCTTCCATTGTCCCCTCTTCCTCTTTCTCTACTTTATTCCACTTCCCTCTACTACAATTCCTCCTTTTGTCCCCTTCTCTCAACTATCATCCTCTTCTCTTTCGTCTTTCCTTCTCTTTCTATTCCACGTCGCCTCCCTCATCCTCATCATCAGCACAGGCTGTGAACTCCTTCTCAGGTAACAGGCCGTATCCATTGAGAAACGCCTCCACATCCGTTGCAAAGAAGTCTTCATTGAAGTGTTTGGTAACAGCCAGGAAATTACCCAGTAACTCACCAGCTTTGTAAACCAGCAGGGCAGGAAGAACCTGGAAGGATATAAACAGGAATCAAACTGTATTTGTAGGCTGTCTGTGATGCTGATCTTTTAACAGTGACAGTGGTTTTAATATAGTCAGTGCTCAGCATCTGGTAACAATCTTTAACTCTTTTCAATAACAAGAAGTTTAAGTCAATGCTACTACAATATCAGTAATGTGCAGCTGTGGCTCAGCGGTGCCGGTGTAAACATGAAGCAGATTGTCCTTCCGTAGTTACAGAAGATTTGGTGAAAGAATAAAGAAATACAGACGAAGAATCACACCAGATATTTCTTATGCATGGACCAACAATGAGCTGGAACTGTTACTGAATGTAACACGGGAGGTAAAAGCGGCTGTGGCGGCGGAAAACAGACTCACCGTAAAGTGACATGCAGAGTACGAGTGTTATGTGTACGGTACAAAATATTTTAATAAAAACACCAAATCAAAAACTGTCAGTAGCATTGTGTTTCTACTTTGCATGACTCATGAGACCCAATCAGAGAGCCAAACGTGAGCGTCTGCGTCCTCCGTTTTTGGCCATCTGCAGTAAAACACTCTCTGGAGTTTTAAAAAGAAAAACGGGGTTGGCAGGGTTTTCAAACTTCTACGTGTTTTAGGTCTTCGTTTTCGCCATTTTAGTCTGGACGGGAGGTGCAAACGTAGCAAAAGTCTCTGTTTTAAAATGAAAATGCTGCAGTGTGCATGGGGCCTGAGAGTTTGTAATTTGTTTAATACAGCCTCTAAGTATACTGATAATCAGCTGCATTTTAATACAAATAAAATCCATTTAGTTTATCCAAGTAGTTATTTTTACTACTTCTGTCAAGCTTTCCATTCCAGCATGATGCAGTTTACAATGATAACAGTGGCAGATTTACCGCTTGATTTTCATAGGGAAAGGGGTCTTACTATACATTTGAAGACTACATATAGAGTGTTTCCAACAGGAAGAAACCAGGGGTTACTGTAGGATAAAAAAAAATAAGGCAAAAACAACTCAGAGATTAAAGTGGTAAATTAAAAAAAATATATATATATTTCTTCCTAAGTTTTACCTACAAGAGTCATTGAAGACAGGTAGATACGAGTGACTGCAACATGTGTCACATCTTAGTCAATTAACCTCTCATAACCTCAGTTCTTCATAGCAGTGTGGCTAGCACTACTAGAAATTACACTGCTAATATTACAGCCCAAGTCTACTCTAGTATTATACAATAATATAAATTTCTTTGCTGTTTTTGTTTTTAACAGTTTACTAACCTCAGAGGAGAAGCGCTCAGCAGCACCTGTTGCCACAGCATCAATGCGACAAAATTTAACACTGGGGTACTCCGAAGCCAGACAGTCCAGACATGAGTTCAGCTGTTCACAGCCTGACAAAGACAAATAATGCGTGCATAACTATTTGCAAAGAGCAGTGTAGTGAACTATCCCACGGGAATACACATTTTTGGAGTACATATTGTAGCATGCAAGTTCATCAATGAGACTATACCGTAGTCGTACCATGAGTCACTGAGCCAAGAATTAAAAACGCATGATAAAACAAACCTAACCTTTGACACCGTGCTGGTAGATGTGGACTACCACTGGGGTCAAACGATGTTCCTTCTCTATCACTTCCAGGAAGGCTTCTCCACTTTCAAGCTCGTAGACAACCTCAAACGTCGGACCAAAGCTCAGGCGCTCGTGCATTTCCTGCATGCACTGTTTTCTGTAGCGTTTCAGGCAACGTTCATCCTCGTCTTGGATGAGTTCGTACTCCTGCACACTCATCTACAGGTAAGGAAAATATACTGTACGTTACTGCTTCGCTTTTTTGTTCCATTTAAATGTATTCTGTTGTCAGATGCACAAATGACTTACAATCCAAGTCACAATAGACTGCTGTTGTGTACCATATATTTTAGATTTTGATTGTCTTTCTCTGTTAACCAAATCTTTTTTTTGGCACATATCTGTGCACCATGTCTATTGTCTTCCTGTCATTAACTATAAAACCTGTCAATGTGTTTGAAGTTCTGTGAGTGTTTCCATTCACCTTTCTGTTGAGTCTCTCCTTGTCATCCTCTCGTGGACTGGACATTTGTCTGAGCAGCTCTCTCTTTCTTTGGGGGGCAGTCTGATCTACACTGTCCAACTTAAACCTTCGCCAGTCATTAATTACGCCTTTTGGACCTGCAGACACAAAGAAATGCCCATGAAAACATTACCTCATGAAGACAAATTTAAATATACATTTTGAGTCAGAATTGTATGTCTGTTGTGATGATTTACAAAAGCTACACTATACGAATGAGGCCAGGCTGCCATTTTAGCAATTCATGTCGACTGCATCTTTCTGACTTATGCCTCTAACCTGTGTGATTGGCAGGCAACTCCTCTTCTTCTTGGGTAGAGCCAGACATCCTCGTAGCAGCCTGTAATACAGAGAACATTCAAACCATATAACCTGACCATGCCCACATAGAGAGCAGGTGAGGTGGCCATTGAAAGCCATATTACAAGTCCATCTAAATTACAATTCTTAAAGGAAAATTCTGGTTTGTTTCAACCTGGCATATTTGCCATAAACTTTGCTATTGTGGATCCATGATATGTGCATAACTTCGCACTTCCACCTCCATTACAGAGATTTGTGGAAACGAGAACTTGCACAATACAACCTATATTGGAACAAGCTATGAAAACCTCCCATAGATTTCCAAATAAACATGGTTTTTACAATAATTTAAAACTCTTGTAAGTCTGTGACAGAAATAAGCTGCCTGGAACAGCCATTATGGCTAACTGCGTAAGGATCTATGTTCGGAAGTGGCGAGTGCCACAACCAATAGAGCCCCAATAGCCACATTTATGTGAAATATGCCAAGGTGAAATAAACTGGAATTATCTTTTAATGCCTAATGATGGTTATGGTTCTTTAGTAAATTGTGTGCTCAGAGTATGTGGGACTTAATAACTTTTTACTTGATCTCATTCTCCTTCGCAACTATCCTACAGGCAGGGATGGAAATTTATTTTTTAGCTCACCTGCCATGTTGGCTGGTAGATGAAATAATCCACCGGCCATACATATTTTTTACCAGACAAAATAATAAATTGCTTTTTGTGTTACACATACATTTGTTTTTGTCCTTTTAATTGAGATAATAAGGTATTATGTCAAATCCAAACTTAAATAAGAGGCCAGAGTGAAATTTGAAGCATATTATTGCTATTAAATGTACTTGAAACATAACAGTAAATTGTTTTATAAACTTACAAGATTGCTTATTAATCATTCAACTTAAATCTCAACGCTGCTCACTCTTGTCATGCTTTATCATTCAACTTAAACCTCCTCTTCAGACTGCTCACTTTCACCCTTTTCTGGCCTCCTGGTTGTGACAGAGTCCTGGTGCCACAACATCACAGCTTTTGTGGGATCGACATTTTTTTATACAGCCTATGGATCGTACTCCTTGATCTCTGAGGAGGCCAGAAGAAGATCTGACAGTGGATCAGACACTAGACTGGACCTCTAACTATCCAGCTCAGTTTTCACTCACACTTCTGCCGGCTTGCTGCACTTTATGAAAGGTATGGAGCAGATTTTATCCGCCTCTGAGCAGGGAAAGTTGGTGACAGAATGAGACAGAGGAACGGAATAAGCTGTTTGGGAAGAGCCACAGCCGACATGCCGCGGCACGCCGCTGGTTTCGCTAAAGCCTGACCGCTATGTGAAAGCGCACATGGTTGCGGGATAAAGGCTTTTCCCATGGGATAAAGCTGCAAACTTTTGTTTCGGTATGAATAAGCGAATGCGACATATATGCAGATTTTCTTTCCGCGCTGATCTCCCTATGAAAGCGGCTACACTCTCCCCTCTTTTCCTCCCGACTCCTGTCCCCTAACGCCCACCCCTTACAAATCTATGCCAATCAAACAAAAGTAACATGAAAAGAACATAAACAACAACCAATGAACCCCCCTAATCCATGTGTTACACGATTTTAGATCCCTTGGTACATCCGGGACCAATTTAAGTGCGACACACAACCAACAACAATCTGCAGCCAATTACCATCAAATAGAAATTATATGGCGATATCATGCCGAATATATTTATCCGCCAATGTGTTTGGTTGCCTTCCAACATTTGGCAGCAAAACGGAAAATCCACCTGCATTTGGCGGGTGTTAATTTCCATCCCTGCCTACAGTGCTGTAGTTGATTGTATACATTTATCTCAATTGCATCATACATGTATCATTTGTACAGGTGTGCAAAGTAAAGTTTGGGCTGGACTGAGAACAAATCCTGTTGTTTACCACTGATGTGTTGGATGTTGCTTTCCAAGTTAACTTCATTGTGAGTTTGATTTGGAGCTATCCTTATTTCATGATTTGACATGGCATTCTTTGCATATTGCAAAAAAAAATAATTAATTATTAGTGTTCAGCACTTGGACACTTCCAAACCAAAGTATCGGCATAATTTTGTGTGTGTACATGTGCATGGGTCCATGCAGTTGGGCACACTTTGTCACAACCACTTACTGTGAGCCAGGCTCAAGTTTACTTATCAGATTACGCTGAGATTACCAGGAGTCTGACATAGACACGGGCCTAGGACATCTTATTATGTGCGTGTGTGACATGACATATTTTGCTAGCTCAGCCTGTCATTCTGTTTTCCATTTTATAACCCAAACAAGTTTTATTCTATTGATGTGATCCTGAAAATATAAGATTATACTCTTGTGACTAAATTTTTAGAGAGAAAAGGAGAGACTGTTATGCAATCAGTATTATCACTGATTAAATAGATTCTAATTCTTGAATGTAATTCTGCAATGTCAAATCATCATTTGTTATCCTTTGCAGACATGACCTCTCTTTTTCTTTTGTCAAAGTAATCAAAATGTAGTATGAATGCTTACATTAAATTAGAGAAAAAAACATCAGCAATTATGATGTCGATGTTAGTAGCTGAGTGAGCACTGGCGCTCTCAGTAACAAGGACCACACTCATGAGGAAACCACTAGTCCCCTCAATATACTTAGAGCTGAGCTGACAACAGGGTCCTAATCAACACTACAATAGTCACAAAACGCCCATTTGTATGAGGCAACTAATTTGTTCATGTTATCGAACCAATACATTTCTAGCATGGTTGATTTTAATTAACTCAAATGCAGTTCAGAAAATGGATTTTGACCTGCATATGCAATGGTTTTACACATGGCATAACATGACTTGAAACACAATGACTATTTAAGCATATGTAAATAGATTTAAGCATATATATCACCGTGTGGCACTTAGGAAAAAATAACACATTCTGGGTTATCTGCGAATAATTTAGTACTGCAACAAGAAAATCTCATTGACATAGACAAAATAAACTCAATAAATTCACCTTTTTGTCAAAGAAAAGACAGCAACAAAGACACAGATGAGTAGAGTACTAGACGTAAGAGAACAAATATCTGCATGGTACCTAACTACAACAGCCGTAAAATCTTACCTTTGTGTCTAGAGTGAGAACTGGGTGTCAGTTTCTTGCAGCTTATTTGTTATCTTATGTCAATCTAGGCATTCGCTGAGTAGTGTTTCCACATATGGAGAACTGACAGGAGAGAGGGGAACACAAGTTTAGAAAAGGGTGGGGAGAGAGATGAGGGAATAAGCTGTATCTTCTTCACTGTCATCTTCATAATCACCGTCACTGTAATATTATGTTGTCTAATATGATTAGGTTTAATACCAGGCTCAGTGTTATGGATTAGTAACAGCACAGTAGACACAAGTAAGACAACATTCTTTCAAATTTGCAATGATACATATTGACAGCCGTAATAAAACGTCCAAATAGACCAATAGTCTAATACTTCCAGTGTAAGTGTAACTTTTGAGGTGTAGCTGTTAAACTGTGAAATAATTACTCAGTTGCCAGGTTTATTTTTCGGGATTTTACCAGCCATTTTTTCAGTCACCTTCCTCAAATTTTTATGCATGATGTACTAGTGCTGTTGCGATAACCCCAAATTTGAATACATATTGGCCAAGATCCACAGGCACACATATTAAGCTATATGCCACCAAATTCCTTCATCTATCAAAAATAATCTGTAAAAACAAAACAAAAATGGCAATAATGTTGCATACCTCACTGTTGAGCCCCAACAAATCACCTCAAGCGAAATTACTTCACCGCGACAGCCCTATTAAGAACAGGGGTGTAAGGCAAGGATTATACTTTCCGCGTCCGCGAGTATGCTATGGTCCGTGTGACGAAAAAAATCATCATCAGAGGGGGTACGGGTACGGTCTGTGCGGACGTCATTTTTTGTGATCACGCGGACAGCAACTTGCGCTACCAGGGCAGCAACCAATCTACTGTGCATGTGTGAAACATTTCCGCCAAGCCGACTGCAGAAAGTAGTAGAAGTGGTCCATGTCCGCGGGGTCCGCAGCTGTCCGTGTCCGCTCCCGAGTATATTCGAGTCTTAACGGTAACATTTGGAACAGGATTTTTGAGTTTGGTGTGCAACTTCCAAGGTTCAGTAGTATGCCCTGTAACCCAAACACTTGCCTATTTATGTCTACTACTCGCACACGTGGAACAGAAAGCGAGCGAGTTTTGGTAGCGTACCAGTTGTTGTCTATCGGCTGTAGCATGCTAGTCGGCTCAGCCCAGTTATTTGAGCTCATGTAGTCTTGCTGCCCACAAATAACAAACAAAAATGAAATTATTTACTACCGTAGATGTCTATCCGATAGTGCTGTAGCTAAATGTTAAGTGATTTTCTCAACATTTAATGTCTCAATATAACAGAGAAATCCTATGCTACCTTCAGTTTTCTCAAATTGATCATCTTGTTGATCTTGCTACAGGCTCACTACGAATAACACTCACACAAAATAAGATAATAAAACAAAGAAGGATAACTCCATGGTATAACCTCCAACATTTTTTCTATGAAAAGGAACAATACAAATTGTTTATAATTGCACCAAGTGTGTGCACATCTAGGCAACAGTATGCAGGTGCAAGACAAAAATATCACTACTGCACACTGTCTGCACACTGTCCCACCAACTCCAGATACATTTGTATTGACGGCAATGTTTGGATCTATGAGTACAGATCAAAACATTGCCTTCAATAGCTGTTTTTTGTTGGAGTCTAATGCTGTGCTCACCTTTATCCTTTGTGTCCTGCATTATTATAATACCTACTTTCACTAGGACAACTGCAGAATCAACCTGGTCAAATTCGAGTGACGCTTAAAAGGATAAAGACCAGTTTTAGTACACTGAATGCAATGTTGTCAACTTTACCAGTTACTTTACTATTACTGTACTTAAGTATTTCATTTGTGTTCTCTTCAATATTTAGTTATCAAAGACATTACACCTACATTAAATCAGATGGGCTGATACTTTATGACATACACCAGTAACAAAACATTTGTTGTTATTGAGGAAACTAAATCTAGATCTATAAAGAACTGTGAGCTGCATTTGTTGAATGAAATGTACTCACCAAAAGTCAATTTTAATTTATTATAACAACACTTACCTTCACTTCCACAAAAAGCAGCAGGCTCAACATGGTCACATTCAAATTAATCTTGAAAAGGTAAAGAGGATGGGAGAAATTGGACATGGATGAATTCATCTCGGTCAGTAATTTACATACTAGTAAACAACACTGTCATGATAAAAAGAAAGCTTTGCATTGGCATCACTAGGCGGGAGAATCCGATGTTGTAATAACTCTGCCAGCTATCCACGCTACAAAAAGGCAAATAATATTATTATTAATTACTATTAATATAAGATAGATAGATTGATAGATAAGATACTAACTGATGTTAGCTATATAATCACAATACAAATCCAGACTGCGCTGATTAGATAGCTAATGTAAGCTAGCTAATGTTAGCTAGCTATTGAGCACTTGACTATCAACATTGAGTTGTAAAGAACAATATTACGTTAGCTAATACATGCAAATTACAGTTAAAAATGTGTGTCAATTAGCACAAACATGAATACTGTTGTCAAACAATAATCATTTAGTGATACTTTACCTTGGATGTGGTATCTTGTGGCTCCTGGTGGCTAATTGCTTCTAACTTCCAGAGATGCTATGTCAAACAAATGGAGGGAGGGGCGTAAGGCCTGGGGCAGCAGATCCGCAGTTTAATAGACACTTTTACAGCCAACAGTGTTACGGTTTTGGTCTGTTGTCTGTCTGTTTGTCTGTTTGGTCCATGTGTCTATCTGTTTTCTGAAGTTGTCTGTGCCTAGTTTTGCTTCCTGTTTTGTCTGATTTCCCCTAATGTGTTACACTTGTTTGTGCTCCCACCTTTCTCGTTCTTGCACCATTTTTAAAGTCAAATGTAATGTAAGACATTTTAAGACCTCAACAAATATAAATTTAAGACACCAAATTAGAGATTAGATTGTGATCGGGTAGCACTTGACTACATTAAAGTACATGTTATGCACCCGAGACGCATTGAGGACAGATTGTGATCCGATCAGCAAAACGGCATGTGGAGGTGGTCAGGGACACCATGACCACATGGATGCAAATGCGTTGTCTATCCACATACAACAACTACTTGGGCAGAAATATGTACTGGTCGCAGTCTTCTGCAAATAAAATCCAAAAATCTGACAGCGCAGAAAAGCGCCTAGACAGTGTGTCTATTCAATGTTGTGCATAAACATGCTCAAACAGTGCCGATTATTGGTCACGCTCATGTTTTTGGTGAACTGATCCTGTCCGTTTGTGAACGTGAACTAGGGCTAGACAATAAAACAATAATGATAGTTATTGTGATGCAATTTTCCTCAATAACAAATTAACAAAGGTTCAAGAAATATTTGATTTAATTCATTTGAATCAAACAACAAACAAATTAGCACTTTAATTTAATTAAGATATTTATTTTGTTGAGGAAAAGGACTGAAAAAAGATTTTATTAAATTTTTCTAATGCATATTTGTTGTTTTGAAGATTCTACCTCAGATTTGTTAAGTGATCCAGTGTTAACCAGGCTTTTGGTTGGCATCAAGTGATTGTCATGTTCTGACCATAAAGAAAAGTTTAAAAGCACAATTAACCATCTTTTTTCTTCAACTTTCATTCAGGAGCAAAACTCAGCCTTTAAACTTATAATAATAAAAATAATGGTTAAATAATAATTTGACATTCATGGAGAAGTTTTTATCATTTAGCATTTTTGGCCATACCGCCCAGACGTAACTCATGCACTGCTGTTGAACTCAATATAAACTACTAACAAACATGGATAATCCATGGAAAAA
>NC_060155.1:27693190-27696124 GCF_021292245.1 Micropterus dolomieu
TTCCCCGACGTCCTCCTCTCCCTCCACTCCAGTCCCTCTCACCCCTTTTCCCCCAATAAACCTCCTTCCCTCTGAGTGCAGCATTTGGGTCCTCTCTGTCCACACACCACACCTCGTAACAGAAGTTTTTTTCATTTAGCATTTTTGGCCATACCGCCCAGACGTAACTCATGCACTGCTGTTGAACTCAATATAAACTACTAACAAACATGGATAATCCATGGAAAAAAACTAATCACTGTGAAAAGAAAGACACACTTTAGAAAGCTATTTTAACCTGTAGTTATATTTCATTTTCAGACCTAAATTTAAGACAATTTAAGACCTAAATTTCCCTGATTTTATTTTAAGACCTTTTAAAACTTTTTAAGGACCGGTGGGAACCGCGGCCTACTGATTTATGTTTTGTTCTGTCCTCGCCAGTCCATTGTTTGTATTTGTCTATATTCATTACTGGAGTTTCCGCCTGAATACCTGCCAGTCTATTATTTAGTCATTTTGGTTTATTATGTTATTTTGTCAGTGACTACTTTAGATCACTTTGTTGGACTGTTCCTTAGGTTTTTATGAGGAATCGGCCACTATGTCTGTTCACTTTGTTTTGCTTAATTGATTATTTTAAATAAGGATTCACGTCCCCTGCAGTTAACAGCCAAGACATGAAAAAGTCAGCTGCATTGGCCGGGAATCGAACCCGGGCCTCCCGCGTGGCAGGCGAGAATTCTACCACTGAACCACCAATGCTTGCATAGAGAGCACTGTGAGTTTCTTCATTCTGGAGTAGATGGAGGAAGGAATATCTAGAAGACATGTGAAGATTGAGATAAAGATGAAGATGGACTGGTGTGGAATGTCAAAACATAAATGGGAACTAGAAATCTAGGGTCATAAAGTCAGTAATCCATCCATTATTGAACCAGTGTTTCCCACAGAATGACATTGTATTTGTGGTGGTAGCTGACAGGGGTCCAGGAGTGGGTCTTTGATGAATTTGAGGTGGGACAACACAAGGTGCTCAAAATACTTCATTACCACAGAGGTCAGTGAGACGGGTCTGTAATCATTTAGTCCTGTGTTCCTTGTTTTTTGGGATGATGGTGGTGGATATTTTGGTGGATTTGAAGCAGACCGGCACATGGCATGTCTCCTGTGAGGTGTTAAAGATGTTTGTGAACACCGGAGACAGCTGATAATCACAGTGATCCTCGGTGGATGGGTAGCCAGAGTCTGGCCCAGCTGCTTTGCGGTGGCTCTGCCTCTTGTCTGCTGACGTTCCTCTCTGAGATTGAGAGAGAGGGGGAGGGGTAAAGTGAGCTGGTGAACTGGGCCTTACGACTTAAAAGGAGGAGTCGCGGGGGGATGGTGTCCAGAATGTCCCATTGTTTCCCAAAGCAAAAGCTGATCTGGCCAGGCGAGAGTTGTTGTGGGGTTTGGGGTTTGTAGTTGGTGACCTGTTTGAAGTGGTGTCGTTTGCACAGATCTGGTGTTTTAGTCTCTGTGAGTACAGTCGTTTAGGTTCTTGCAACTCCTTGCTAAACCTGTATATTAACATCTAAATATGCCTCCACCATTTCCATTCTGTTTTATAGTATTGTTTTTTTCCTTTCATAAATCTTCAAAATAAATCTTCAAATGTGCGGGTATTATTTCAGCAGACCACTGTAGTTATGCATGACAAATTTGGATGGGGTAAAAACAAAGTCTCTCCCCGTCGGGGAATCGAACCCCGGTCTCCCGCGTGACAGGCGGGGATACTCACCACTATACTAACGAGGAGCGGTTGTTCTCATGATCAGCACTGTTTATGAATGTATGCACGTCTGCAGCGTTGCGTTGTTTTGACAGTAAAGGGTGGTAACACTGAATTATTAAGAAACCATAAAATACAACTGGTCAAAAGCGAAATTAAGCGACAATATCTTTCGTAACAGCCATTAATTGGAATAAAAGATCTGTTGCATTGGCCGGGAATCGAACCCGGGCCTCCCGCGTGGCAGGCGAGAATTCTACCACTGAACCACCAATGCGTACATGAGGAACACCTCAACCTTTAGTTATATGAATGTGACATCCCGAGTTACAGGCTTGTAATTCCATTTCAACACATTTGTTCAAGGCAGGCGGCTGCTGTTGCATAGCTCCGTATTAGCTGGTAGCTTGACGCAGATGTGATTTTTTTGCTGGTAGATCATGAACTTGATAATGTTAATGCCAGATAACGTTTTTAACACACTAAAATTAGCTTTGTTAAACGTTAATCTTTGGCAGGAAAAACATTTTGATGACTTTGGTGAACTGATGTCTATAATCTGTATTGACTTTGACTGTGTGGTTATTGTTGGTGATTTTAACATCCATGTTGACAACCCCCAGGACAGAGGGACTAAAGAACTGTTTCGTGTTCTTGATAATTATGGACTGACTCAACATGTGACGAGGCCCACGCACATAAGGGGCACACTTTGGACTTGGTCATCTCCAAGGGTCTGGACATTTCCAAGGTTGTGGTGACTGATGTTGCTCTCTCTGATCATTCCTGTGTTTTCTTTGAGAGTGCTATCTGCGTGCACACAAAAGTTAAAACTCTCAGGTTTTTTCCCACAGGCCCTGAAAACTGCAGTCATTAAGCCACTCTTAAAAAAGTGTAGAAAAAGAAGTACTGGCTATAGGCAGAAGAATTGTTGGCTACACACATTCTCAGCTGGCCTATTCCCGCTTGCAGTCTATGCAAGATCAGTTTGGAACACCAATAAAACGGTTGCAGCAAGACGTGAGTATGCGGTGACACACAAACTGCCTATTTGACAGGTAGGATGAAAACCATTCTAGAGCAGTACCAGAGATCCCCACCCAGTGCCTCAGTCTGTCTAACATGATGTTGTGATCAATGGTGTCAAAAGCAGCGCTAAGGTCCAGGAGTACCAGGACTGAGCA
>NC_060155.1:27696144-27697548 GCF_021292245.1 Micropterus dolomieu
AGAGTAGATAAAAATTCAGGAAGTTCTGATAAAAATCCTCCAGGCGGTTTTGGGGGGCGATAAATTATAACAAATATGATAGGTTGCAGCCCTCCAAGTTTAAGAGTGAGAACTTCAAAGGAGTTAAATTCATCACAGCGTACTTGATGACATTTTAAATTTCCCCTATACACGCTCACTAGCCCACCACCACGACCACTGACCCTCGGTTGACTAAAACAATCATATTGAGGTGGACACAGTTCAGCTAGCTGGCTATAGTCATTCATCTGCAACCAGGATTCAGTTAAAAACATAAAATCTAGATTTGCAGACAATATAAAATCATTTAAGATAAAAGTCTTACTTGACAGTGATCTCACATTGAAGAGAGCCATTTTAAATGAGTTTGTTCTGGGTGCTGGAGTTGGTGCAGTTGTCCTAATCCTTAAGAGATTACTAATATTTCTGTGTGGGATGTGCACATTTCAGTTTACTGGTCTATGCGTGATGATGACAGGAATAGAAGTTTTTGGAACAGCGCTGGGAGCAGACGGCTTTACATGCCAGCAGGCGGAGACAGTTGTTTGTGGCAGTGAGGCAGAGATCTGTTCAGTGAGCGGTGGTGTGTCCAGGTGTGCTGCATGAATGATTAGTCATTCACGTAAGTCATGTGTGGACCGCACCACATGCTGTATGTGAGCAGCTAACATTTCTGAGGCCCGTTTGTTTGGGTGAAGTCCGTCTGTCTTAAAAAGAGACATTATTTGCCAGAAAATATTAAAATTATCCACATAAAACACACGGTGAGCCCTGCAGGCGGACTGGAGCCAGTCGTGGAGGCCAAGGAGTCTACTGAAGCGGCCAGCACCGCGACCGACTGTGGGAATGGGACCAGAGATAAAAACGGACTTTCCACACTGCTTTAAAAAGTTAAAAAGACGGTTAAAATCAGGTCCGGCGGCAGACCGGCGGCCCAGTGCAGGAGATGTAGCCGGTGGAGGAGATGCAACAGTGTCGGCAGGCACTGTGCACCGAAAGAGATCCGTATCAGGGAGACTCGAAGCCGCAGGTGCATCTGCTGGATGGACCGGAGTGTCGTTAGACAAGGCTCCATAGCAGTTGGAGAGGCCGATGTGCGGAGGAGAGGCAGCCCCATCCGAGCCTCTCTTAAAGCCACGGACCACCACTTCAGCCCAGGTTGACTGATGCTTCGGAGTCGAGCAGGATGAAAGCCTGGGAAGACTAGAGGGGTCCCAAAACACGCTGTCCTGGATGTTAGCGGTTGCACTAAGAGAGACAATCTGTTTGGCTTGTACTGAAGCCACATCCATAAAGCCAGTCAGCAGGGAATCTTTCTCTTTGAGTTCCTCTGAAAGTCGTCGGATGTCTTCCATAAGGTCAGCAATCTTCTTGTTCGCTTTC
>NC_060155.1:27697568-27699241 GCF_021292245.1 Micropterus dolomieu
TCCAAGGGTCTGGACATTTCCAAGGTTGTGGTGACTGATGTTGCTCTCTCTGATCATTCCTGTGTTTTCTTTGAGAGTGCTATCTGCGTGCACACAAAAGTTAAAACTCTCAGGTTTTTTCCCACAGGCCCTGAAAACTGCAGTCATTAAGCCACTCTTAAAAAAGTGTAGAAAAAGAAGTACTGGCTATAGGCAGAAGAATTGTTGGCCACACACATTCTCAGCTGGCCTATTCCCGCTTGCAGTCTATGCAAGATCAGTTTGGAACACCAATAAAACGGTTGCAGCAAGACGTGAGTATGCGGTGGAACAGCACTTTTTACATGTTGCAAAGCCTCTTTGCAGAAAAGCGAGTCTTGGCTGCATATAGCGCAGAGTAATCACGCCCGCTTTCCTGACCTGGCAAAGATGGCACCCAAGTACTTGTCTGCTCCGTGCACAAGCACTGACGAGAGCGAGAGACTGTTCAGTGCAGCAGCTCATGTTCTCGATGAGAAGAGGAACAGTGTGATAAAGCAGAGAAGCTACTCTTCATCAAGAAAAACCTGCCACTTTACCTCAAGAAGTAGAATGGGCTTGTCTAGTGTTTAAATATTTATAATCCACTTTGCACATCTGCAATTCTTGGTGCATTTGTTGTTGTTAAAGTTCTACAGTTAACATATGGGCTATGTCAGTCTTTGTTGCACTTGTTCTGAATGCACTTTCTTGTAGTAGTCCTACAGAGAAAAATTTAAAATGCACTTGACCTAAATGCACTTTGTTTTATGAGAGAACATTTAATTTTAAAACCTTTATGCAGGCCAGTAGGCCTGTACATTATTATTTAATGTACACATGAGTGGGGTCAAGTTAAACATTTTAGTTTGCATTTTATTTTATACTGTGCATTGTTGCAATTTGTTAAATAAATATTAGCATAATTTGTAATTGATTTATTCTTTGAAACTTAGTAAAGTTAGTACACAGTCATAGCCATAAATGCAATGGTACTAATAATTGGCATAATTTCTTTCGGTGTTTCGGTTTTTGGCCTTGGTTTCATCTTTGTCGGTTTTTAGTTTCGGCCAAGAATTTTCTTTTAGGTGCATCCCTACTTTAGTTATTAGGATTACAACGTTGATTTATCTTTACTCAAGCTTCTCAGCATCTAGCTTGAAGATACTGGAAGATACTGGATTTAAAATCAGGTCCGGCGGCAGACCGGCGGCCCAGTGCAGGAGATGTAGCCGGTGGAGGAGATGCAACAGTGTCGGCAGGCACTGTGCACCAAAAGAGATCCGTATCAGGGAGACTCGAAGCCGCAGGTGCATCTGCTGGATGGACCGGAGTGTCGTTAGACAAGGCTCCATAGCAGTTGGAGAGGCCGATGTGCGGAGGAGAGGCAGCCCCATCCGAGCCTCTCTTAAAGCCACGGACCACCACTTCAGCCCAGGTTGACTGATGCTTCGGAGTCGAGCAGGATGAAAGCCTGGGAAGACTAGAGGGGTCCCAAAACACACTGTGCTCTTCTTCTTCTATCCCCTACAATAATCTTGTATTGATTGCACTTTTTGTTGAGCTCTTACTAGTATTTATTGTCAGTTGTAGATCTGTAGTTGATGCTCTGTTGATGCTTGTATGTTGTTCCTCAAATGTAAGTCGCTTTGGATAAAAGCATCTGCCAAATGAGT
>NC_060155.1:27701761-27731809 GCF_021292245.1 Micropterus dolomieu
GAAATGAACATAAAACTTGACCTCAAAGGGATTACTCACTCTTTAGGATGGAGTAGTAGAGTATGAAGTGTCTAGGAAAGGTCATCCCTCTTTGGGTTCTGCCAAAAGATGCTATTTTGGGAGAGAGAAAAAAAAATACATTCATGTTGGTGTCCAGTTTCAGACAGCCTTATTCAACATTCACAATCTAACACGACTATTAACACAACATAAATTAGCTTATGTAGCTCGCTTGTGCAGAAAACACAACAATAACATATAACTAAAGCTACTCACAACATGCATTTCTGATTCAACATATTAAACATAATTGTATTTACAAGATAGATAGATAGATAGATAGATAGATAGATAGATAGATAGAGCTCAAGGTCAACCGTTTTTAGTGACTACTTAACGGTTAACTTACCTGTTAATGCGGCTAACGTTACACTGGTGATTTTTTTTTTTTAAGTATAACGCTAATTTGGGAATATTATCTTATAAGGAATGTGTGTGACAAGTTTGCTTAATGTAAGTAAATCCAGTTGTCCACTAAAACTTCTTAACATTACCGCAAACATTTTAAAACCTCGTGGTAGGTTAGCTAGCATGACGCATTACCGTTAGCCGAGCAGCTAGCTAGTTAGCGTCGAGTAACGTTAAGGTAACGTCAACATTACCTGTGTTCTCTTCAAACTAAACTAACTGTCAAAAAAAATGGGGTTTTTAACAAGACTTACTGCGAATAAATAAACTGCGCCGTCGAGAGCCAGTTGAGACACTTTTTACTCACTTCTTTCATTTTTCTCGGTAAGTTTCGTTTGACTTTCTCGCCCGTCGCCGCCACATGACCGGAGGTGCGTTCAAGTGACATTATTGCATTGTAATTAAATAGGCGTAGTTACAACCACGTATTAATCTTTACACTTGTAACTTGTTTTTGAAAAGTGCTCTACAAATAAAGATTATTATTATTATTATTATAATCACGGTGCCGACTGGTCATTTTTTATTTTTTATCTTATTTAAGACTTGGACCCCTCCCCCCAAAAGCCTCAAAACAACACTTCAAGGGGGTCTTTCTTCCCTGTAATTATAGATATTAAGTTACAATATATAAGCGCCTCTATGTCCCAATTCACCACTTTTAAGGCTAGACTTTTCTGTTTTAAGAAAAGGCATTTAGTTTGGGGAAGATTGAGCAAACTTTTAGTTATTAAATATTTTTTTTGTTGTTGTTGTTGTTGATTTAATTCATGTGTCTTATGTATTTTTCCATGCTCCTTTGTATTTTATTTCGGTGTAATGGGACCATCTCTTTTTGGTGATTTCGCACTTTAAAAAAAAAAACAACTTCATTTATAAAACTTGTGAAGTTAGTTGAATGTTTTGTCTTGCAGGGTGACAGTTACAAAATTAGCAACAGGCCAAATGCTGGTAAAATATGCAAGTGGCTGATAGATTTCATTCATTCACCAGCTAAAAAATACAATGGTAATCTATAGAGAGGCGTGGAGTGGAATAATTACTTCTTTCTTTCCTATCTGGATGTTATGGTGTCAGCAGTCTTATTTCTGTACAGTATTGGCATATTACAATAATAAATTAAACCATTTATTGCTTTGATAAGGACTGTATGGGCAAGGGTGTTGTTGTCATGGAAACGAGTCCCCCATCAAACAGCGTCCGGGCTCGTAAACAGCAGCGAGCGACTAAAAGCTGCAGAGCGACAGAGGAGATATTTCACGTAGTTACATCTGTGGTGAGTATACAAGCCGTTCGCCAGTCATAGCGAGTTGAACCACAGTGTGACAGAGTGCCATTTGGAAAATAAAAATAAGAAACACTTGTGAAATAACAGGTAGTAAGTGGCGTTGGTTGTGGGATCTGTCTGTCGCTGCAACGTTGCAAACAAAATGTGACTTCCGTTCACGACTTTCAAATTAAAACTGTTATGCTTGCGTAGCAACGATCCAGGTGTAAGCCTAGGTGTCATTTGCACTGGGGACGTTTTTGTCCCCATCACTTTTTGAAAGTATTTGTTAAAATGGCTCTGATAAATTGCTTGCAGCAAGTTAAATAATAAATGAGAATGCTTTGAGAAAGGTTTATTTGCACAATAAGAAACATGCAATGCAATGTAAATATCTAATAAATGAATGTGAATTGTCTAAGAAAGTAAAAGAAGTTGCTGATTACTACATTATATTTTTATATTTTGTATTGTCACCTTACACCTGAATTTTGTGTTTCCCTTTATATATATAAAAGACATTTCAACCATGAATTGGTCCGGAAAATGTTTCCAAAATGCAGGAAATTAAGTGTTTAATGCTCAAAATCTTCTGTGGGAGGACCCCCACACCTCCCAAATCATATATTACAGTAGTGAATATTTGTTCTAATATCTTATTGTTTTGTTTATGTTTCGGGAGCAAGTGTATCACTGCACTTCTAATCTGAGCCCTTAAATGTCCCCACCACTTTTCAGCAGAAAGTGACGCCCTTGAATTTAAGCTAATGCAGTTTTTATTATATAGAAAATACCTTATATATCATATTGTGTTGAGGTTTGGGGAAATGCATATAAAACAAATATTGACCCTATAATTAAACATCAGAAAATAATTTTTAGAATAATAAATAAAGTGGGCTTATGTGAATCTACTAACCAATAACTTGTAGGGTCATGCACAGGGAAGATTTTAGATATTGCGGATTCAAAAACACTGAAAATACTTTATGGAGTTAAAAATAGAAGCCTTCCAGTTTGTATTGAAAAAACGTTTTAAATTAAGAAAGGGAAAGTATCATTTAAAAGGATTGTTCATATTTGAAACACGTAAACTGAGGACCAGTGTAAAATACAGACGTGTTTCAGCTTTGGGAGTTACATTATGGAGTTTTTTTAAAAAAGCCTTAAAATGTAGGTGTATTACAATTTACATTTATTTTTTTAGTTTCTTCTTTAGTTTTGTTCTTTCCTGTTGCTGTTATTTTGCATTCTAGTAGGATAGGCAAAAATAAGCCTTGCACTTCAGCCTATTCCTTTTTTCAGTTGTTAATTGTGTGAAATGGATTGATGTAAACATGGATAAGATTTTTGTAAACTGCATATTAACAATAATTGTCATTCTTTGTACAATATAATGTAAACCCGAAATAAACAAATTCATTCTAAATCAATAGGCTACAAAAACACAACATAACGTGGTAATAAAGAAATGTAGGGTTGAGAATATACTTTCATAGATATTAGCTCGACTTTTGTCTGTCTGCTTTTATTTTAAAGGCAAAGTCACCTCACTTCCGGTGTTGTACTGGATAACTTCACAATGATGCAGCCGTACTAGCATCTTCTAAATAAATAATAGCCTGAATAGCAGTATTTATAATGTCCAGTCTTCAACACTCACTCACACAGTGAAAGGTTATGTAGATGTAATGAACACTGATTAACCATTTTCATTAGGCGACCGTATGCAGATAATGATGCTGAATGAGAATCAGAATTTGGGACCTGATCTAGTCTAAATGCTGTATTTGCTTCAGAGAACATATGAAACACACACACACACACACACACACATGGTGTTAGCCTGAATTAGATAAAGCTGACTCATGTTACACATTCTCTCGCAGGCTGCCATGCAGGACAACAGGAATGGGAGAATGCCGTTCCCACCACCCATCTGCAGAGACAGGGTCATCTGGGAATTCCCAAAGGTACATCAGTTTTTATGACAATATATTGTGGTGACAACGGTCTGCTCCAGTTTTATACAGGTCCAGGAAAAGGAGAAAAAAAACTACTCTCTTTTACAGTGGGATCACTGTGGTTAAAATTGTAGCACCGCCGGTCTAGAGGATGTTATCTTTATTGGAAAAGTGTGACTTCTACCCAACCTTCCCTGATAAACAGTGTCAGGTCACCGCGCGCAGGGTAATGATGGGCTGTTCATTTACATTTACATTTACTCATTTATCCAAAGCGACTTACATTTGAGGAACAACATACAAGCATCAACAGAGCATCAAATACAGATCTACAACTGACAATACATACTAGTAAGAGCTAATAGAAGTCCTAAAATATTTTTAATTGTGTTAAGATTCGACGTCTCAAATGGTTCAATCATAACTTCTGTTTTAGTTTCTTGTTTTTGCTGTTCTTCTTTAGTCATCTACTCATGCTCTGATAGGTCAGGATTGATTTCTTTTTCATTTTGTAATGAAGAACTTAAACAAAGAAACTCCTGCACAAAAATAAATTTATTAGCTGGCAATGATCCGGTACTTGACCTTCATTAGGCAAACGGTGTTAACGTAGGGACAAGCCATCTTTTGTAGGAGGAGACTTGTTTGTCTGCATCAAGTCCAGTACTGTAAATCGAGATTAAGCTTAAATACAACAATAGTATTTAATAGTAGCAATAATATATGGTAACAGAGAGATCTATAATAGGTGGATGTAGATTTCTGTATAATGAATGCAATCACAAAAATATATATAAAATAATAAAATAGTAATGTAAAAAAAGATTTCTTTGCAACTTTTGACCTGCTCGTCCCCCTCTGACGAACCTGTCTCACATTATAGATGTGCGAGGTAGTTTTCTGTTCGTAAAGATAAAGTTAAAATGATCTTGAAATCTTAAATCAACGATACTGAATCTTGCAAGAACAAGGTAGTACTGATAGTAGGACAGAGAAGTGTTTGGCCCTGTTTTTGCCTACATACAGTAACCAGCAAGGTGCTTGTTGACTACCTGTACATTATTGTATATTTACTGAACATACATTCACAGTCCCCAGAAGATCAATCCCTCTGACTTTGGGGTATGACTTAAACTTTCTTTTATCAATAACAAATAGATGAAAGCCATGAAACTTCATTGATCCCTTTACTTTGAATTTTTGAATTGCCGTCACCAAGTCAGCCTTTTAGTTCCTTTAATATTTAGTTTGGTTTATGACTAAATGCCTGCAGAGCTAATGATATCCCATTAGCTTCAACTGTACTTTGTCTATATTTTAAATTAATACTTGTTACCAATATAACAACTTAACTTAGACGGTGAACATGGTGAACATAGCACCTGCTCAGCTTGTTAGCACAGTAGCATGCTTAACGTTTAGCTCCAAGTACCGCCTCACAGATCCTCTAGCATGACTGTGGATTTATATACTGTATTTTGGTTATAACAGGTATGTGATGTGCAGAATAAATGCTGACTGTACACGTTCCTGTTGTTTTCAGTGCTACACGCCTGAGACCTCCCTGCAGCTGAAGACAGACTGGGACATTCAGGTCAAAGCAGCCTGTAAAGACAGAGCCGCCAGCCATCAGCCGTGAGTCTCCCGCTTTGTGTGCATGCAGCGTTCTTAGTTTTACATCCCATTCAAACCATTTGTATCTAACAAAAAAAAATCTGCTGTCTTCTTTAAAGGTGGGACCGACAGAAAATGTCAAAAGTGGTGGTTGTCGGAGACCTTAATGTGGGGAAGACCTGCCTCATTAATAGGTACTTTGGCAATATGCTGTCATTGCTCATGTTCTTATTTGTGCTTATGTCATTTTGTCTGCAGTTATGCTGTTTTATCTGTTTAAATAAATAAATAAATAAAACAAAAGTAGCCAATTAAGACATAATCTATATAACTGATCACAATATCAAAATCAGATCTATTTTACAGTGAAGAAAAGTTCTTATAGGTCATTGGTTTCTAACCTTTTTGGCTTATGACCCCCATCAAGTTTTCCTCTCAGATTGTTATTATTAGAATACTTTTTAGAGGCTTAAAGCTGTAAATATTATAAAGTTATTTACAGGTGCAGGACTAATTTGTGCAGCAGAATTGTTTCCTATCTTGCTGATCATCTCACAAACAATCCGATTTAGCTTGTGACTTTTTTGGAGGCTCTCAACCCCAAAATAAACTTCCTCTCACTTACAGCTGCTTTTATTTTCAGCTAAATTAACAAGTGTTAATGTTTGTATGAACATAAAAAGAATCAACAACTAAGACAAAAGACCTGGGATTAACAGAAATGGAAAAATGTGTCTCTGCTGTGGCCCTGTGGTCCCGTTGCAGGTGTTGTCACATGTGGTCTGCCACTGCGAGGACGATCAGCTGTCCTTCCTGTCTCCCTGTAGCGCTGTCTTTGGCAGTACAGCATTTTATTGCCCTGGCAATATCGGCAGTCCTCATGCCGCATGCCAAATGCACGCTCACGCAGATGGCCGAGGGCATCTTTCTTTTTGGTGTGGAGTCAGCAGAGAAGTCTCTTTAGTGTTCAAAGTGTGACCTTAATTGGCTGCCGTCTGTATGCTGTTAGTGTCTTAACGACTGATCCACAGGTGCATGTTCATTGGTTGTTTATGGTTCATTGAATAAGCATTAAAAACATTGTTTACCCACCTATACCATAACGATCTGTAAAGGGTTTTGGATCTTTAAAATACAGCGTTTCTTTTTTTTTTGCTGAGTTACATCACCACGAAAAAAAAGGAGTGAGTTTTGAGCACCATGGACAAAAACTAAACCAACTTGTTGTGTTTGTGTTGTTTTCAGGTTTTGTAAAGACGTATTTGAAAGAGACTACAAGGCCACCATAGGTGTGGACTTTGAGATCGAGAGGTTTGAGATATCTGGAATACCTTTCTCCCTTCAGATGTGAGTAGTTTGATTTTAAATCCTGCATACATGTAACTCTATGTGTTTTTGCCGTTTATGTTAACTTTTTTAAATTTTACAGCTGGGATACTGCTGGGCAGGAAAAATTCAAGTGCATCGCTTCTGCATACTACAGAGGCACTCAGGGTAAGAAGTTGTTGTTATAACTAAAAGATGGTTGTGTGTCTGATGCTAAGTGAGACCATTTTATATGTAAACGAATGATGCTGAAACTTCTTGTTCATCCTTTCCAGTCATTATCACCGTCTTTGACATGGCAGACATTAAGTCCCTAGATCATACACGGTAGGTCTGATTATTACATTACAGCGGGCTTCTTCTACAGTTGTTGAAAGTCTAAAATTCATGCACTTGTATTTAATGGTTCTCTAACTGTCTTCATTTCATTTATTTTATTTATTTGTGCATTTGACAAGGGACAGTGCTCATTAATCAACCAGCCTGAGTTAGCTCAACATGCTAATTTTCATCTGTTGTCCCTGGTCAGTAAATAAAATATCTTCGTTATACAACACAACAGACTTTGAGGACGACTAATTTTCACTCTTGCCACATAAAAAGGAGGCAAAAAAAGTTACTACTTTTAAGTAACTTAATATAGGTTGGGTGGGAATTTAGCGTAAACAGCATTGCTAATCTTGAAAACTATTTTCACTAAACTATGCTGGTTGGATTAGTTGACAAATCTGCTAGATCTGAATCCATGCCACAAGACAATGCCAACTGAATGTGATCTTCAATACCAAAAGAAGAACATTTACTCAGCAAACACAGTGACATCTGGTGGCTTGTTAAACCTATTGCAGCCTTTAGTGTTGTAGTCAAGACCAACCAAACCGAGACCAAGTCAAGACCAAGACCAGAGTTTATCGAGACCGAGACAAGACCAAGACTTTTAGGGGCTGAGACCAAGTCGAGACCAAGACCGAGGGAGGGCGAGACCGAGTCAAGACCGAGACTTTTAGGGGCTGAGACCAAGTCGAGACCAAGACCGAGGGAGGGCGAGACCGAGACAAGACCGAGACTTTTAGGGGCTGAGACCAAGTCGAGACCAAGACCGAGGGAGGGCGAGACCGAGTCAAGACCGAGACTTTTAGGGGCTGAGACCAAGTCGAGACCCAGACCGAGGGAGGGCGAGACCGAGTCAAGACCAAGAACAGGGCGGTCGTTAACGGGAACAACACATTTTTAATTAGCTTTATTGGTTGCATTTGAAACAATACGTTTTACATCCAATCAAACAAATAATTCAGACAACGCAAAAGCAATTTACTGATATGCCCAAAGTGATGGTCTTGAAATGAAATTCTGAGTCCTCAAAGACCGAGTCCAAAGCAGTCGATTCCCGAGACGAGACCAAGACCATCAAAAAGTGGTCTTAAGACCGGTCTCGAGTACTACAACACTAGCAGCCCTTCAAGACTGGGGCGACAGACAGGAAGCCAGTCTGAAGACCTCAGAACTAGAGTGATGAATTCTAGGTACAATGTCATGTATAAGTCAGAGATCTTTAGCCTGATAATCAGACTGTCTTTGCTGACCAAACTGGAGATGTCAGTGTTGATTCAGAGATCTGGAACCAGACTATTATTATTATTATTATTATTATTATTATTATTATTATATACTATTATACATATTTCAACTGTTGGTCTTAAACAGCAAAATTTAGCTTTTTGAATCAGCAACTATGCTTAAAAGTCAAAGGAAATTTTACTGTATATGTACAGTAAAATTCTAATATTCAAATATCAGCTGCAAGTGTTGCACTGTGCACAACGTAAAACCTTTTTGTTTTGTTTTCATAGCCAGTGGTTGGACGAGGCCTTGAGAGAAAATGAGCCTGACTCCTGTTCCATCTTCTTGGTTGGCGCTAAGAGTGACCTGCTGGTGAGTGTATTTTATATTATATACAGAATATATGTGTATATATATTGCACCTTTTTTTTTTATATACACAGTTTTCCTCTAGTACTAAACTGTATTGTTCTGAAGCCCTTAGACGAAAGGCAGAGGACAGAAAAAGATGCCATCAGGATAGCAACAGAAATGCATGCAGAGTTTTGGGCTGTTTCGGCTAAAACAGGTAAAATCAAGAGCTCACACTCGTGCTGTATCGTATGTTAAGATAACATATATACAATACTGACGATTCACAGCTGTACCTTTCACTTCTTGTTAACTGCCTGAATGAAATAAAAATCTGGTTGTCATATAATCTACTCAAAGTCAACAGCAGAACAGAGCTAATGCTAATTGCTCCAGAGGCAAGGCAAGTTTATTTGTTTAGCACATTTAAGCAACAAGGCAATTCAAAGTGCTTTACATAAAACTTAAAAGCAACATAGGGAAATATAAAAATAACAATATACAATAAAAAAAGAGTCAAATAGAAAATGAAAACAGGTTAATTTTTATTTGTCACTGATTATTCATAACTCAAGTCTAATGAGTTACGAATAATCAGGCTTTTCACCTTCCATTGTTTTGCTTTTTTTAGTTCCCATCTCTCTCACCAGTCAAACCTAGTACAATGTTTATTATATTACTTACTTATTCACAGTTGTCACTGTGAATCCAGATTGGTTGCGCTACAATCTCGTTAAATGCAGTCAAAACAGCAGAGAAAAAAACCTTCAGCTCTACTCAGCCCTGCCAGGATGCACCAGACAGCGGCGAACTATACTAGAGATGCCCTGTTAAGACTTCTGAGAGAAGAGGAACCGACTTAAAAGTTTCAAAAAGCAAGAAATCTTACCCTGAAAAGCAGAACAGAGAAAGTTACAGTGTAAAATGTTAATAAAAGAATTGTGAAATGGAAAATAAAAACAGGTAATCAGGCTTTTCACCTTCCATTGTTTTGCATTTTTGATTTCCCATCTTCTTTATCGTACGAAATGTATTCCCTCTTATTCGCAATCGTCACAGTTAACCCAGATTTAAGCAGTCAAAACAGCAGAGAAAAGGGGGTCGGAGATCTCTCACAACCTGGGTGTCATTTTGGACTCCACCGTCTCATTTTAGTCAAACTCATCACTAAATCTGCCTTCTAAGACCTCAAGAACATCTCCAGACTCTGGCCTTCACTCTCGAAGTCTCTGGCAGAGTCACTTCATACATCCTGCTTGGCCTTCTGCAGTGGTGTCCAGTTCGGGGCACCGAGCAAAGTCCTGGACAGACTTCAATATGTGCAGAACTCGTGTGAGGGGGTTAAGCTCACACCAGGCCCTGGCACCACATCAACCCAATCCTTACTCACCTTCACTGGCTCCCATACTCAAGTCAACATCAACGCATCAACTGCAAAATCCTCCTCCTCACCTATAAATTCCTCCATGCCATTGCCCCCCAGTACCTACTGGACCTTTTCCCATCCCTACACCTAATCCCAGAATCTGTGGACTTTGGGGACAGAGCCTTCAGCGTCGTAGCCCCCACCCTTTGAGACTCCATCCCTTCAGAGATCTGCAACGCTCCCTTTCTGGAGTCTTTAAAAAAAACAAAAAAGCATGCTAAACAACACCTGTTTACTGAGGCCTGTATTTTGTATGTGCATGTGTTTTTTTTATGTGTAATGTGTAAAGCAACATTGGGTCCCTTGAAATACGCTATAGAAATATTAAGTTATTATTAAAATAAACTTAATAATAATAAACTTTTTCCTATTTCCAGGGGAGAATGTGCAGGGGTTTTTCTTCAGGGTGGCAGCTTTGTCCTTGGAGAAGTGCATTCTTAATGACATGGAGAATGGGATGCCTGTTAGCATCGGACATGGAAATAGCATCAGTAAGTAATAAGCGAACTCCTAATGCGCCAACAAGCAAAGATGTTGATACTGGAAACGTGTAAACAAGTATAAAATAAATGTTTGTCTTGACAGAATCCGATGGTGCCAACCTGGAGGAGGGTGCACCCCGAGACGCGAAGGGAAGCTGCTGCTGATGAAAAGAGGAAAGCGGAACCAAACAGAGGCTCTATTCTGAGCTTAAAGTGACTGACCATGTTCCACTGGACTGAAATTTGTCTTAAAGAACATGTTCCATTAGCTCATCAAAACTGCCATGTATTCTGACAGTGGGCCTGAAAACCAGTTGTTATTAGATTAAATCTGCCAATAATGGATTGCTGATACTAAATCTTCAGTAGTGCCTGGACCAGACTCATTTGGGACAGGCAATTGTTGTGTAACGTTGTGGAATATATCTCAGCCATTATTATGGGTTGTATACAGATACATTTTTAGTTAATGTAAGAAAGGAAACAAAATGTTTATGTTTACTTTCAGGTAATAAAAGTGTAAATTGACCATGAACTCAACATATATAATGGCCACAGCATTTTGATTCAATGGAATGAACAGCTTATGTTAGCCGCTGCATATTTATGGGACCAGTATTTTTGTCAAACTCTAATAAAGTGGTTTACTGAAGTTTTCTTTCCTAATAATTTTCAAGAATGTGAAAAAATGGCTGTGCAAGAACACTCTCTCCGATCTCCCTTGATCATACTTACATACTAAAGTAAGACTTTTACTTGTAGTGGAGTATTTTCTCAGTGTAATATTACTACTTTTACGTAAGTAAAGGACTTGAATAATTCTCCCCCCACTACACATATGTACCTTAAAGAACACGTTTGTCTTTTTATCTAAAAGAAGCGAAGATGGGGGTTAGAGGGGTGAGTCCTCTTGCTTCCGTAATACACTCTCTGGACAACCGCGAACCAATCAAATCACAGCATTCATTGTTTTGGAGGAAGTACGACCAGTGTGAGCGAGCTAGTTAGCTAGCAAACTTGCTTTCTATTTTTCCACCCTCAAAACGGTGGTTTTAAAACTTATTTCAACTCTATGGATGTGGTTTCGTTTCAGGTAGTTAACTGTTGGCAAGCCGCCATAAAACTAAAAGAAGAATCATAAGTAGTTAACGTTAGTTCACTAGCTGTCAATTGTTTAGAATTAGCCACATGCTAGGTTAGCATACATCCCAGGGCAGTTTGAGCTGTTGGGGAGAGACTGCTGAGGTATATATATACATTTATATACCATAATGTATACCATAATGCGTAATGTATATAAATATATAGGCCTGAATGTTTTGTGTGTCTGTGTTTCTGAAGGTAACGTTACTGCTTTAAAAAAGCCTGGCTGGAAACTTCAGTAAATCAGTTTCAGCTACTTTTATTTCACTCAAAAGCCAACTTTCAGATTAGTTTTCTTAGCTCATCACTTTTCTACATAGACTTGTAACTTTACACATATCAACATGTAGAAGACAAAGAGTAAATAATATTAAATGAATCAAGTATATCGCAGTATTTGGCCTGAAAGCCAGTTGTTATTGGATTGAAAACGCCAATAATGGGAATTTTGTTAAGCTTTAAAATACAGAACAAATACATACCAAGGCGTATATATTAGTTTGCTTTCAAATACTCTGTTGCAAGTAAATGTATGCAAGTATAATGTGGAAAATATACTTTAAGTATTAAAAGTAAAAGTACTCAATGCAGAAAAATATTCCCTGTGACTGTTAGACCAGTAGCCTATATATTATATCAAGATTATCATTATTCCTCTTCCATTTATGTAAAAGCACAACTTTACTGTTGAAGTTGTTGAGCTGAAGCTCATGAACTATTTTGTATCGGAGCGCAACCAATTATTTTCATTATGAATTAATCTAATAATTTTTTCCATTTATCGATTGTTTGTAAAAAAATAAATAAATAAATCTGAAAAAAGTGAGAAATGCCCTCACAATTCACCTGGAGTCCAAAGTGATGCCTTCATAATGCTTTGTTTTGTTAAAACCAACAGTCCAAACCTAAACATCATTAACAAACATTTAAATAAATTAAATAATTAAAAGGAAAAGCAGCAAATCTTCACATGTGAAGCTGAAAACATGAAATGTTTGTGAAAAATGACGATTTAAATAGTTGCCAATTAATCGTATGTCAACAGACTAATCATTTACCTGTGCTTGTATAAACTGTTGACGAGTATAATTTATAGCAAAACATCCTATATTTTAGTCTTTTAGTATGTTTTGTGTGTAAAAATCTTAATTTGCAAAGTAACTAGTAACTAAAGCTGTCAGATAAATGTAGTGAAGTAAAAAGTACAATATCTCCCTCTGAGATGTGGTGGAGTAGAAGTAGAAAGTGGCATGAAAATACTCAAATACCTCAAATTAAAGTAAATGTACTGTCCACCACGGTGCAACTTTGGCAAGTCTCAAATTAACCAAAGGTTTTGTTTCCTCAGCTGGTTCATTATGAAGACCAATAAGTCATACAAGCTTGTGCTGCACAAGAAAGGTTTTGGTGGAAGTGGTAAGCAAGAACTTAAAATTCTTGTATCCTAAATAAATGTTTCTCGTTTGAAAGATTTGATTTCTTAAAAAAAAAAAAAAAAAAGTCATCAAATTAACTTTTCTTTTCAGCAGACGATGAGTTGGTTGTCAATCCAAAGGTTTTCCCTCAAGTCAGTCTGAGGGATATAATCGAGATCGCACACCCGACAGATGAATACAGGTCAGCTCGCATTATGGGTGATGTATTTTACATATTGTTTCATTACTGAGCCTATAATCTGGTATTGTCTCTTTTGAAATCCCCAGTCCCCTCCTGCTGCAGGTGAAGAGCCTAAAAGAGGACCTTCAGAAAGGTAAATGTGTTATGACACTGTATGCAGCAGCATGATGCTGTATTGATATTGATGTCCTGTTGTGATCTATCTAACCTGAATATATTTGGGTGCTGACGTGTTGGTTGGTTAAGACAAGCAATCGGAAGACATCACCAACTGTGATAGTCCTTTTCATTGTCATTTTATAGACCAAACATTAATTGATGAATTGAGAAAGTATTTGGCGGATTAATAATAATCTGTAATAATGAAAATTACTATCTGTTGCAGTTACAAAGTGATTTACATGCTTGAATAAAAATTAAAACATTTCAAAGCAGATATTTTAAAGAGAGATTAAATCAATACAGTTAAATGGACAAATAGGACAAGCTAGAAATGGAAGGATGCACTAAAGTTAAGTATGATTTTAGAAGTGATTTAAAGATGTCATCGATTCAGGTTGTCAGGAAGGGCGTTCCAGAGCCAAGGGGCTCTGTCTGCAAACAGCCCGGTCACCTTTAGTCTCGGGCCGGGACTGCCTGTGGATCTGAGATTGCACTCTGGCTCATAGAGGAGCATCAATTCAGCAATGCAGCTTTAAAAGTGATCGATAAAACCTTAAAATCAATTTTAAAACAAGTTGCCAGTGAAGGGAGGCTAAAACAGGACTGATGCGATCTTGTCTTCGTGTGTTAGTTAAATGTCGAGCGGCTGTGTTTTGCACTAGCTGAAGTCGTGGGGTAGTTTTTTGTCTCCGTCCTGAATACTCTGAATTACAATAATCCAGCCTAGATGAAACAAAAGCCTGGATGACTGACGGCTGCACATAGTGGTGTTTATTAAATTATAGGGTGTTTCTGTTATTTTGTCCACCTCATATACACAACACACAGACAAGTACATTGTAATATTCAGTCCATATATACTAGAAAATGAAACGGTTTATGATAGTTACCTTGCCCGTTAACTACAAGTGATGGACTTTTTGTTCAGAGACAATCAGTGTGGACCAGACTGTAGCACAAGCCTTCAAACTACGTGCCTACCAGGATGTCATTGTAAACATCGTCAACCCAAAGGTATGTTCACCGTGACCTCCTCTGCGTCTCCATCGTTTGTCATTCGAACAGAATCTCGCATCATCGTTGTTTTTTTTCTCTCTTGGCAGGATGTAACACTGGACCTGGTGGAGCTGACGTTCAAGGACCAGTACATCGGCAGAGGAGACATGTGGAGACTAAAGAAGAGCTTGGTAGGGCATGTGAAGGTGTGCGGTGTATAATTATGTTATTTACACACATTTACGTGAGGATTTAATTGTTGCAATCTATTTTTCCCAGGTCAGCACATGTGCATATGTGACACAGAAAGTGGAGTTTGCAGGAATCAGGTACAAAGTATACGTTTCATTCTCTACACCCACTTTACGTAAATGCATTTAGAGTGACTTAAATGTGGAATAAACGTACACTGATTGAGCAGCAATGAAAGCAGCCAACAAACAGTACAGTGAGAAAAAAGGTAAAGGGGACAGTTATGGTGCTGAAACTTTATATATCCAAAGATGAGAGGCAAAAATTAAACCATATTTATCATAGCCGTCGCTTGCCTTGTCTTTACGTTGATGACTGCAGGCTGTAGGATTTTTCTGTCACTACATTAGGTCTGACCCCTAATAGTCAAAGTTCGATGCTTCGATGGGCGGAGCCTGATTCGACTATCAATCTCACAGTCGAAGCGAAACAAGGATTGTGCCATTTTGTTGATATGGGGGTGCTCAACGTCTGACTTTACATAGAACCACCGGTTTTCTCCCAATAAGTTAATATGCTGCCTATTACAATACACATTTCAACACACAATGCTGTAAATAAATCACCGTTGATGAACCACACAAAGAATATTACATCGTTTTTAAATAGTACGTCAAATAATAATGTGCAGTTGTTGGCTGCACAGCATGCACGCAAAACTCTGCACAAGACCGGTGAATGGCAGGCGAGCAGAGAGAAAAGGGTCAACAATAAGACTCAGTGTAGCTGGAAATGTACAGAGTAAGTTACTCTTGCAATCGCCGCACACAAACGCAGCACATGAATCGACCATCATTCGACTATAGGAAAGACGTGACAATTCTGATTCGACTATGTAGATCCTTAGTCTGGGACAGCCCTGCGCTACATGCATGCTTACCACATTTTTCATTCTCCAGAGCCCAGGCCAGTGAACTCTGGGTGAAGGGAGAGAAAGTGACATGCGGGTACATCAGTGAAGACACAAGGGTAAGAGCAGTTTGGAGAGCAGAGGCTGAAATGCACTGACAACACAGACACCAAATCCATATAACTCAAGTATTCACCATCTATCGTGGCTTTTTTACTACGACCAAATAGACAGTAAAAGTCCACTAATCTGCAAGAAGTCTATCTTAGCCTGACTTATGGCCACTTAACTTGGGTCCACATATCCCTAATCCACGAGTACCCAATGTACTTAAAAATACACAAGAGTCAAGGAAAGGTTTGAGTGAACCTTATAATCAAGATTTTACAAAGGACCTGGTCCAAACTCCGCCTGTTTTCTCATTCCTTAAAACTTTTAAAACGTTTTGATTGCATACTGATATTAAAAGATCATACGTGAGCTGATACACGTGCGCCTGGCTCCTTTTATAATCTTGCTGTAAATAGTCACTATAGCGTTTGTTTATGCTAGAGGCATTTGTCGTGGAAATTGTATCATGTTGGTGAGGGATTAAGCAAATAATTGAGTTACAACAAACTGTTGTCTTTGAAGAATTTATTAACAGAGAAGTACTAAAACACATATACAGCTGGTCCAGAGACCTGCCGCCTAGGGCAGCTTCGGGCGTCTGGCCCCGAGCAAAGGGATGCATCATCATTTACGCAGTCTAGGTTTCCATGTTTTGGGGAACAGAGATCCTCTCTCAGCCTTGAATGAACACCAAAACAATCTGACAGCTCTGACCTAAACTCTAGTAAATGTGGACAGACTAACATAAGGAGTATAGAAGATAAAAACACAATACATATATATCTATAAGACATAATAATAATAATAGTAATAATAATAGTTAAAGAACATACAGAAAAGATTACATGTAAGAGGACATACATTTCTGCCATAACATCATTCATTTCTGTTACATGTCTTGTGACCTTGTGACCCAGGTGGTGTTCAGATCCACATCTGCAATGGTGTACATCTTTATCCAGATGAGTTGTGAGATGTGGGACTTTGACATCTACGGTTAGTTGGACTTCATAACTTCATAAGTTTGTTAGTTTAGATTTGTTTTTCAATGAAAGTTCTGATCTTGACCTCTGGAGGGGAATGTCTTTTGCTCTCAGGTGACCTCTACTTTGAGAAGGCTGTAAATGGTTTCCTGTCTGACCTTTTTGCCAAGTGGAAGGTAAGCAGTTTTTTCTTTTAGTCTGCCTCTGTTGTTATGGTTGTAAACTAAAACAGTGTTTTAATATTTAATGTTTAAAAACAGGAGAAGAACTGCAGTCATGAGGTGACAGTTGTACTTTTCTCACGTACTTTCTACAACGCCAAAACTATTGGTGAGTCTTCATTATCACAGCGATTGACTTATGATGCATGTGAATACATTTATCATTAATAGAGTTTGCGTTTTTATCAGATGAATTTCCTGAGATTCTGAGAGGGTCCATCAGACAGGATCACGAGGGACGTTTTTATGAAGACTTTTACAGGTAACTATAGTTACTGTATGTAGCTTTTATTATTTTCCTTACTATAAGCTCATCTGAATTGAAACTGGACATCATTCACTCCATCTTCCAAACTTCCCCCTTTCAAGATAACCATACTTCCCATGCTGGACTACGGAGATGTCCTGTGCAGACTTGCTTGTAAAGATACCCTTGAGCGGCTAGATATTCTGTACTACTCTGCCATCGGGTTTGCCACCAATGCCCCTTACAAAACCCATCACCGCAATCTATACTCCTCCATAGGCTGGCCACCCCTGCATGCTAGAGGAAAACCTAATTGGCTCACTTTCATTTCCAAACCCCTCCTTGGTTTTACTCCACCATACCTGAAAAATTGCTCCTCTGTGTATAATATGCAGTTGTCTAACCATACACAACTAAAAGGAAATATTTTGTTTGGTCGCATGGCCTTCTGATTCTCCGCATCCAATGATTGGAAAGACTCACAAAAATCCCTAAAACTTTTTACCATTTTATTTCTATTAACAGCTTTTAAGAACGGTATCGTGGACATTTCCAAACACACGTGCAAGTGCGTCCTCCACAAGCAACAATAATAATTCATGAAATGTTTTTATGCTTGTGGAAAACTGTCCTTAGCCTTTAAAGCTGATGATAAGATCATCAGCTTAAGACACTATAGTGGCTATTTAAGTGTGTGTGTGTGTGTGTGTGTGTGTAACTAGATAAATGAAACAGTAACGTGTGTGTGTTAAAATAATAACATATAAGAATATGTTAAAAATTAACACATTATCTATGTATTTAATAAAATACATAGATAATGTGCGTGTGTGTTATTATAATAATATATTGAAAATTTAAATAAAATAAATAAATAAAACCATAAATGGGCGTGTGTGTTATTATAATAATATATTGAAAATTTAAATAAAATAAATTGATAAAACCATAAACGTGCGTGTGTGTTATTATAATAATATATTGAAAATTTTAATAAAATAAATTGATAAAACCATAAACGTGCGTGTGTGTTATTATAATAATATATTGAAAATTTTAATAAAATAAATTGATAAAACCATAAACGTGCGTGTGTGTTATTATAATAATATATTGAAAATTTTAATAAAATAAATTGATAAAACCATAAACGTGCGTGTGTGTTATTATAATAATATATTAAAAATTTTAATAAAATAAATTGATAAAACCATAAACGTGCGTGTGTGTTATTATAATAATATATTGAAAATTTAAATAAAATAAATAAATAAAACCGTAAACGTGCGTTTGTGTTATTATAATAATATATTAAACATTTTAATAAAATAGATAAAAACGTAAACGTGTGTGTGTGTACATTAATAGAACAACAAGTAATGAATTCATAAAAAATAAAAAAAACTAGTAAAACAATCATTATCTAATGTGAAATTTAAAAACAGAATCAGTTATTTATCAGTCTGAGTTTCCACTGGTTGTCCTCACTTCATGGCATGAGGACATATATATACACTATACAGAGTGGCTTTAAGCTGTTGCACTCACTCAAAGTTATTTATTCTGTCTGCTACACTGCATTGTTTATTCCCCTACTGTACCTCCTTTTTTAACCTCTTGCCTTGTCTGTTATCCACTCCCCCCTCCCCTTCAGAGGCTAACCCCCTATTGCCAGGCCGCTCTTGTAAATAAGAAGTTGTTTTGAAGTGTCCTGCCCGGTTAAATAAAGGTTTAATAAATGAATGCAGACCGGGTGACGGAGGCTTTTTGTCGATCAGGGTTGTGGCTCAGAACGAGAGACGGGACGAGTGGACGTCATTACTGGTCACTATCAAGAAGCTCTTCATTCAGTATCCTGTCCTGGTGCGGCTGAAAGAAGCAGGTAGTGAACGAGTCGAGTATTTGGCTGATTAATGGATCAGGTGCCAAAATGTTGTCAATAAAATAATGTTTATTCACTTTCATGCTAGATGGTTTTCCTGTTGGTTACAACTCCACTGCTGCTCAGGGAAACTACCTGGAGGCCATAAACCTGTCCTTTAATGGTAAGTAGTCTAATAGCTCTCAGAAAATAAAATAAATTCTTAAAAGCAGGTAAAGATTAGTCAAGATTAAAGTTATTGCATGTAGGGTTTGTTGTGTACATTTTGCAGCTATACTAAGCATACACAGATAACATACATATGTGGAAAATTACAATTCTTCCTGTTCGGACTGGCCATTAAAAGTTCCCTTTCTAAAGTGATTTCAGTGTAGAACCCCTTGTTCTTTTTCTGTGCAAAGATGTATTCCAAAGTTTAACTGAAGTTAATACGAGGCTTCAGCCATCTGACTTAGACAAATCAAGTGTGTATCTTAGAGAGCTCATTCTACCGTACTGCCCTCCTGCACCACCGAGCAAAATGCAGGGTTACTTGTGGTCTCTGGAAGTAGAATTGGAGCCAGAGGCGTCAGCTATCAAGGACCTCTGCTGTGAAGTCACATCTCCATATGGAAGAGCAGGCTTAACACCTTTCGTTTCAACACAGCTTATATTTAGGCCTATGGTATTTTTTTGATTTCTTAGCAATTTTATAATTATTTACTATCTTGTTTTTTTTCACCATTATGTATTTTATTGTACTATTTTATTTTGTGTACCTTTATAATGTGTTTTTTTTTTTTTTATATCTAACGTTGCTATTAATAACTTTTATGTGTCTCTGTATTTTATTTTGTAAAGTGTACTGAGTGACAATGTCAGTGGTGATTTTATTCTTTTTTTAATATATATTTAATTTTTATTTTTACACTTTTCAACCAACATTGGGGGTAGTCGACATCACAGCTGGTGAGGACAAATCTGACATTAAAATGAAGGTGGTAGAAGAAGAAAAAAAAAAAAATATATATATAAATAAATTAAAAGAAATTATTGATACATATTTATACTAATAAATATACACATACTTATCTATATGTATGTGATTTTACACTTTAAATAAAACTGACTTGACAATGTTATGATCTTTTTAGAACTAAAATGCCCTCTTTTAAGTTCCCCGGACAGTGTTTGTTTATTTCTGTGTGGGGGATAATAACAAAAAGGAGCTTTTGCAGTAAAACATTTGAATATATCAGTGGTCACATATGACAATCACTGTGTCTCCGACAGTGTTTGACAAGCACTACATCAACCGTAACTTTGACCGCACTGGCCAGATGTCGGTGGTCATCACGCCGGGGGTGGGAGTGTTTGAAGTCGACCGTCTGCTTATGATTCTCACCAAACAGCGGATGATCGACAACGGTGAGTGTGATAAAACTAACACGTAGCATAACTTACAGAATTAAAGGATCGCTGTGTGAATTTAAAGATGTTGCTGACACACGCTTTTCCCTCTTCAGGTATTGGGGTAGACTTGGTGTGTATGGGGGAGCAGCCACTGCACGCAGTACCGTTATTCAAGGTAACACGCTCAGAGTGTCAGTCTTTGTAGGTGCGTCAGGCGAGATACCTGTTGGTTACTGATGGTTATTCTCTCTGTAGCTGCACAACAGGACTACACCTGGAGACTCTCGTGTGGGAGACGACTATAACCTTCCTCACTGGATCAACCACAGGCAAGAAAACTGACTGACTGATGAGAAGATGAATTCAAATTTTATGCAAAGGTAAAACTGATGGCATCTTTTTCTTCCACACCCGCAGCTTCTACACCTCCAAAAGTCAGAACTCATGTAGCTCCTTCACCCCTCGGATCAAGCTGGCTGGCCGTAAGGTAAATTCACATATTTGCAGAGCTGTTGTTTCACTTAAATAAAAAACATTTGATGTTTTATCATTTCATTAAAATTACCTTTTTTTTTTTTTTTTTTTTAAAGCCTCATGCTGAGAAATTCAAGAGCAGCAAGGACCAAAGTAAGTTGTGACCCTATATCTCTCTGCGCTCCATTTAATTTCTTGAAGCATGATTTAGATAATGACTTCATGTTTAGGCATGCTAGCCAGTAGTCAATAATGAAATGTCAACTATCACATGGATTGAAATATGGTACAATTTGCCCAGAGGTTGAATCCTAATGACAAGCACGTCAAAGTTTTCACTGCCAATTCCTCAACTTGATGGACTGGCACATACTTTGTACACATTCATGACTTTCCCTCTATCATGACCATGAGGTTGACATTTGAGGTTTTTAGTGAAATGTTTCAGCCACTGCTGGATGGATTGCCGTGCATATCTCCTTCCAGATGAATTATACTAACTTTAACGGTTCTTTAACTCCAGCGCACAAGATTTTAATTTGCCCAATACTTTGTTTGGTTTATGACCAAATACCTGAAGACTAAAGATATTCACATCAGCCTCTATATGCTAATTGCCAAATGTTAGCATGCTAAGACGCTGTACTAAGATAGTGATCATGGTACAGATTACACCTGCTTAGCATCAGCCTGTTAGCATTATCATTGGCATCATGTTAGCATCGAGGATGTGGTTAGCATGCTGAACTTAGCTCAAAAGCATCACTCTTCAGCCTCACGCAGCTGCTCGCTGGGCTGCAGACTTAGTCTTGTTAATTTAGCAAAGCGTGAAGCACATCATTCATTTTTCTCATTCTCCAACCCTCCACTTCATGACCTTGTTCAGCTCTCTGTGCTCCAAAGGACTCTGAAAACAGCCTGCCTATACAGGTGGACTACGACGCCTACGATGCTCAGGTCTTCAGACTACCTGGTCCTTCACGAATTCAGAGGAGCAGCAACTTCAGGTATCAGACTGCTTAGATAACAGCGCAGCTGTTCTTATTGCGTCTACCCCTCCCAACTGTCTATATGAAAGGAGGTGGAGTTGCCATTTTTTTTAAGTACTCCCTCCATTGCAAGATGTCCTATGGAAATTAAGCTTCTTCTAGGGAAATAAAGTACAGCGCTGTGGTTGCAGGTGGAAATGCGAGGGGAGACCGGTGTTGTAGTTGTTAAAGGACTTTTGTCTCAGCAGGACCTGGAAAAACTTGTCCATGCATTTATCTCCAGTCGACTCAACTACCTTAACGGTGTCTTTATCGGTCTCCCTAAAATATCAGACAGCTGCAGCTGATTTAGAACGCAGCTGCACTAAGACCAAAAAAGTGGATCACATCACTCCAGTTCTGAGGTCTTTATACTGGTTTCCTGTCTGTCTGAGAATTGAGATCTTCTGCTTCGTTATGAACCATCCAGACCTCTCAGGTCGTCTGGGATCAGGTCTGCTTTCTGTCACCAGAGTCAAAACTAAAGAAGGAGAAGTTCAGTTTTTATGCTCCACATATCTGGAACAAACTCCCAGAAAACTGCAGGTCTGCTGACAGTTCTTTTAAATCAAGACTGAAGACTTTTCTTTTTGCTACTGGCTTTAATTAAATCAAATGCGAGGGTTTTGACTAATACCTTATCCTGCACTTTAACTTGTACCCTCCTGTTTCATCTTTTTGTTTTATTACATTTAGCCTACATTTGCTCATTTGGTAGACGCTTTAATCCGAAGCGACTTACATTTGAATAACAACATACAAGCATCCAAAAAGCATCAATACAGCACGAGATCTACATGTGACAATAGTTACTAGTAAGATCTAATAGCACGTATTGCACCAATGGTGTAAATACCTAGGGAAATAAGTAAGAGTTAACAAAACAGTGCAGTCAATACAAGAGACTTGTAAGGGGATAGAAGAAGAAGAAGAGCACAGGAAGTGCATGAAAGAGGAAGTGTTTTCAGGAGCTTCTTGAAGTTAGAGAGGGACGCCCCTGCTCTGATGGCGTGCGGTAGCTCGTTCCACCATCGTGGTGTCACAGATGAGAATAGCCGGGACTGGGATTGCTTTGTGTGAAGGGACGGCAGAGCCAGGCGGCGTTCGTTGGAGGAGCGTAGCGGCCGAGAAGGAACGTAAGTTTGTATTATGGAGTTTAGGTAGATGGGTGCAGACCCAGTAGTCACTCTGTATGCAAGCATTAGCCAGTGAATAGGGTGACCAGACGTCCCGAAAAATTCGAGACAGTCCCGAATTACGATCAGTTGTCCCGACTCCTGTCCGGTTTGTCCCGAAAATTAGACTCACAAACATGGGTTTTGATTATAGCCTAATTAATCAATAAATACTGATCGTTGTGTAGTTCTCTTGCTCCAGAAGGGGTTGCAGTTATCTGTACATTGTGTCAACAGCGTTGTTATAGCAAATAAATAACTCCCCTTTTTTGTTTTCTTGTGGTTAGTGGAAGTTACAGTCGCAAAGACAGGGAAAGTTTAGCTACAGGCAGCCACTATGGGAAAAATAAATTCAATTAAAGTTTATTTATATAGCGCAAATTAACAACAACAGTTATCTCATAGCGCTCATAAAAGAACCGGTCTAGACCGTACCGTGACAGACGGGTGACTTCATGAACAAAAATAATTAATTTTAGCTTTGTGTGTTGATTTTCACGTGTGTTAATGTTCATTGACACCGAATGTGCCGGTAATACCAGTAATGATTGTGCGTCTCTCAGGATGGGTCGAGACAAAGAGACGAGCGGGAGGAAGAGCTGGGGCTCTGTGGATGTCAGCACAGGCATAGGCACGTCTCCTCCCCCTCGCTCTGGAGGTCCTGAGGAACAGCGTAGCTTGGCCTCTGATGATAGTCTGGGCCCCGTGTCCAACATGCTGCTTATACCCCGCATGCCTCTTGTCCAGTATGAAGTCAGCAGCTCCCTGGGTTACACCAGCACCAGAGGTAACTCCTCCAGAGCTTAAGGGACAATGTCTACAAGGCATGTGATAAAATGCGCTTCACCTCTTTCCTCTCTCCTCCCCATTATCGGTGTCTTGTTTTGTTTTTCTGCTGTTCAGAGTTGTTGGAGAAGATGATGGACTCTCAGCGGGACTCCAGTGCACCGGGCAGGTTCACAGTGGGAAGTGCTGAGTCCACCCTGCACATCCGTCCTGGAGGTTACACCCCTCAGAGAGCACTCATAAACCCCTTCACCCCATCCAGGATGCCCATGAAGCTCACCTCAAACCGGCGGCGTTGGATGCACACCTTCCCTGTCGGTGAGGGGACACAGAGTTTTTAATCAAAACTAAGTTAAAGGATCCACATGTCACACTGTGTGTACCGTTGTTCTTCAGGTCCTTCTGGAGAGGCAATCCAGATCCATCACCAGACCAGACAGAACATGGCTGAACTGCAGGGCAGCCAGCAGAGGGATCCTGCCCACACCTCTGCTGAGCTCCTGGAGCTCGCCTATCACGAGGCCACTGGAAGGTTAAACCCTACCTACCACAAGGAACAAAAATTTGTAAAGAACGTTAGCTTGAAGACAGCGAGAGGTAAATGCTTTTTATTTATCTTTTTATTTTAGGCGAACAGCCTTTAGGCAAGCAGGAGAGAACAGCCTTTACATCGGTGGAGGGATAGAAGAGTTCACTGGAAGTCCAGGGAGCAACAACAGTGGTGATGTGCCTACTCAAAAATACTTAGTGTTTTAACTCTGCATCATACTTACTGTAAATGTTGTAGCTCTGCTTTATTTGTAATGATAAAAGAAGCACACCAGATGTGTGACAGAGAAGCTTTTTGGTAATTTGTTGATGAAAAAGTACATATCAAAATTACCAGAGGCTGGTCATATTTTTTCTTTCTTTCAAATCCCATGCGATGAGCCAAATCTGATGGACTGATCTACTAATAATTTTTGTTTGTCTATCTGAAGCCTTATATATCTTATTCAGTTTAAAGGTAATATAAAAGGCAGGGAGGGGGGAGCAGTGACCGATGGTGCATTCATGTGGTGTCGGAATAATTGGAATTTGTTTTTCCCACTTAAATCTTTATTGCAAAAAGATGAATAAAGTGTACATGGGACTTAAAGAAGTATAAAACAGAACAGTATACAAATATATAAGAAGACACAAATAATAAAAACTTTGCCTGGGATAGTCTATATTATGTAAAGATATTAAAAGAGGACCATATTTTGACAGTTTTCACAGCCTTTTTGATGCTGAATTTAGAAATTAAATTGATATAAGAAATTGTAGTTGTCTGCGTGTTTTTGATTAATTGATTAATCAGTTAGTTCACAGAAATATTCTGACAATCGATTAATCTTTTAATTTATTTTACAAGCAATAATGCCCAAATGTACTGGTTCCATCTCCTCAAATGTGAGGATTTCTTTGTCATATCTTCTAGTAAATGACATATATTTTGGTTTAGACATTTTAACACATTCCCTTTGGATTCTGGGAAACTAGGATGGGTGTTTGTTTTTTTGTTGGGTTTTTTTTTACTACCATTTGATGTTACATAGACTAAATGAGTAATCAATTGAGAAACTGAATTGAATAATGATTATAATGTTTTTAATTTCTGTACAGGAACTATAACCAACCGAGGCTCCACATTTGAAGACGTTTCCGTCAGTGGTGCCGATCCAAGTGAGTCCGTCCTGCCCTTACAAAAAACAAAAAACATGTCAGTTGTCGCAAACATTGTCATGCAGCCGTAACGTAACAGGATCAAGTTGAAATTCTTAATCACCAAACTGATGATAGCAACAATCCTTGTGAGGTGTCTTAAACCTGTGAGGGCTTTGGCAGGCAGGTTTCTGAACTGGGCGTCTGTCTCCAGGGGTCACAGGTATAAAATACTCTTTACAGGTCATGTGGCCTGGGATAACCCTCTCCTCCTCCTCCTCCTCCTCCTCCCTCTGTATCCTCACTTTCACTGTCTGACTCTTTTCTATCTCTTTCTCTGGGCCTCCTGTTGATCTTAATTCTCATGATAAACCATTACCAGGTCTTAAAATTCTCCGCCCATAATTTTCCTGTTTGCATTCAACAAGTCTTTTGTCTCATTCCTGCATGGCGGTAGTATGGCGGTATTCCTCTGGACGGATTGTAAATTGTGGTGCTTCTGTAAAAACAAATCTGTCTTGCTCGGAATATTTTTTATATGTTTAAGAAATTTGCTCACCATCTGTATGTTTGCATGATGTGATTTCTCTGCTTAAATTCACTCACTTAAAGTCACTTTGCAGTTCATACCTTGGCTGAGCTCAGGACACATTTTTCACTTGCTTGTGAGTGATGCTGATCACAGACTGACTGTCACAGGGGCCACAATCTGCATGTTTGATCACTGCTCCACCACTACAGGCCCCTCAGAAATCACCATCAGGGGTGAACAAGGCCAGTAAAAGTAACAATTTCCTTGTTTTTTCTTTCCCCTCTCGTCTACTGTCTTTTTTAAATTTATGTTTGTGTCTTCATCCTCGCCTTTTCTTTTCCAACTTGGTGTCCTCATCCTCTCCCTTCCTTTCTTTTCTTATCTGCCCCCACCTTTGTGCTTCCCCTTCCTCTCTGTATCCACCCCCGCCCCCACACACATGTACCGCTCCACTCTGGGTACATGCATGTGTCTTTGCTGTGGGGATTTTTTTGTTTGTGTGTTTGTGTATGTATGGTGTGGGTGCTCCTGAAGCCCTGCTGCTGTCTGCGCCCCCGACAGTGCCCAGCTTCTGCTGCACAGTGGGGGTGGACTGGAAGTCTCTGACCACACCAGCCTGTCTGCCCCTCACCACCGACTACTTCCCCGAACGCCAGGCGCTGCAGAACGACTACACTGAAGGCTGCTATGACCTGCTGCCGCACAGCGACCTGGAGAGGTGGGCAACATCCTTTCTTCAGAGTGAAACTGTCTATAGCCAATCACACTGCGCCTGCTACTGCTAAAGACACTCAACAGCTATTCATGAGTTCATATACCCAAGGGTGTGGTTTTCCACTGGAGATTGAGGGACATATCTGTTCTCTTAACGTCCAGTAAATCAATCTTGATCAGATTGATACAAGCGTTGATACACTTACCTCAGTTTCCACTTACTACCATTAAGCTGAAGGAGCAGCTGTGAGTTGTGCAGATATAGTCCGTCCTATTGCCTTGCTGGAGTTTTTTGCAGCCCTTCGCAGCCAGAAAAGAAGACTGCAGCAAAACTGGCACTTGCTGTCATTTTTCTGCACCCAGTTCCCGTGTTTCTATGCATTGTTGAGTTGGTTAAGTTGGCCTTTTGGCTGCAAGTCTTTAATGAGTGATGGGTGTTCCAGGCTCCCACTGTTTTTGCAGCTCTGAACTGAAGGCACTGCTGGACATCAGATTGAGAAGGGAAGTAAGCATGATGTGTCTTTCATCTGCTGCAGGAAGTTTCTTTTTTATTTTCCATACCGACCTAAAGGTTTTGCACAGTACTGTAAATATACTGTATGAATGTGTTGTGTGACCAAAAGTCTTTTGTTTTCCCAATATAACACATGATTTTGTTAAAATCGAAGGTCAGTTAAAAGTAGAATTGCCGTTAGAGAAACCCTAAAATGACCAACATGTATCAAATCAAAGGTTCAGACTGAGTGTTCAGCCGTTTTCATGCTTCTGTTTTGTTTTGCCTCAGGCGGGAAGATGAAGCCCCCGTGATGAGTGCGTCTCAGGTGTTTGAGGAGTTCATCTGTCAGAGGTTAATGCAGGGTTACCAGATCATCGTCCAATCCAATAACAGGAAACCACAGCCCTCTGTGGCCACACCGCTTGGCAGCAGTCCTCTTTACTCCAGAGGTAAATTAATGTTTCACATAATTAGCTTTGTGTGTTTATATATTTTATTAGATTAGTAGATTTATTAGATTCAAGTAGATTAATATGGTGCATCTTACGACGGGTTAAACTAAAAGGGAAGTACAGAAAAAGAGAATAAAATAAGAATAATTATGTATTTAAATAATAGCTTTTAAAGGAAAGAAGGATAGAAGGAAGTTGTGCAACTGAGCATCTAACTCATCTGCAAAGTCAATAAACTCCTAGCTAATAAAGTGGAGTTGGCCACTAGATTTGACTGAGTAGCCTTTTAATGTGTACACACTGGAAAGACCCCCAAAATATTGCACAAGGGACGAAAGTACAGGCGGGCGGCGTAGCATAGTGGTCAAGGCGTCAAAGATGGTTTAGCTCAGTCGTTACTGTGCGTGACTCCCATTTGAAAGGTTATAAGATCGATTCCAACTAACTGCGGATATTTTTTATTTCCTCCCTTGTTGAACAAATTGATTATAAGGACACTTTTGCACATGCACAATAAAGCGTGTGCTGCAGTTTGTGTGCATCCCAGCGTTTGATTCATAAACCTACTGGCGCTTGTTTTCATTTCCCTGAGGAAATTCAGGGGAATCCAACCACATGTTTACTTAAAGGAGACCTATTCTGCTTTTCCACATTTTATGACTTATCTACAATGTTATAATGTTGGATGTTCATGTTAAACATGGCCAAAGTTTCAAAAAATTAGGTTAAAGCATTTATAAGAAATCACTGTGAGCAAAAACCTCATATTTCCTCCTGTTCTGAACGCTCTGTTTTGAACAGCTTTTTCTACCAATGGCTATGTTCTACATAATATACATATATGGGCATGTGCTCCCATAACGGCACAGCAACGCTCAGTCTGCCTGTTCTACCCAGCAACAACAACAGCCTGGTAACATGCTTCAGGCCAATCAGAAGACAGTGGGCTTTGAGAGGGAGGGGCCTTAAAGAGACAGGAGCATCTACAGCTTGTTTCAGACAGAGGCTGAAATGAAGACCTACATGAAGAGCCAGAATAAGGAAAAAACTTTGAATCATGCAAAGCTGCCATACAGGAGTCACAGAACTACAATATAGGAATGGAAAAACAGTATAATAGGTCTCCTTTAAAGCTTTTTCAGAGGTGTGTCAAGCAAGCCAGAGTCTCTTTTGAATGTCGTTCAGAACTCTTCAAAGTAAAAGCTCTCAATAAACTTGTCAAAAAGCATTGCTGCACAAAAAGTTCCCGCGCTTATTTTGGAAGACCAATCACTAAAGAGAAAGTGATCTATTTCAGCACCAGCCGCTATCAAGTTATTTGTTTTTAATTTTTCTGCTATCAAATCGATCTTGCCGACCAGTGCAGTACATACTGTAGAGGAAGGTATCCTTCAGATTACCTGATCCCAAATTTCCTCTGATATATACAGTTCCACATTGCTCTGACATTGGTTTTTAAAAGTGGTACTTTCCAAACCGTACTAGTTGTATTGTAAAATGTACTAATGTTCCCTTTACTGACAGGGTAAATGTTTAGAATAAGGTTTAATTGGGTTTAATTGGGAACTTTTTGGAGAGCTGATTTAAAAGGCGCAAAAATGTGTATATATATATTTAAAATCCTTGATGTTTGGATTGTTTTCCCATATCTAAATGTGATGATACATTATTTCTAGAACAGAAAAAGAACAGTAAGCATGACCTGATTGTTGGACCCCCTGTCAAACTGCCTTATTTGGTTCAGCAGCTCCATAAAGCTTTTACATTTCAGCTGCACATGTTTGAAGTCATGTTAGCTTTATATGATCCTAACTGTAAAATAGCTTAACTAACAAACTCAATTATACAGACAACTTGAATATACTGTATAGTTTACGACTTCTGGTTTCAGTCTTTTAATAGAAATGTGTAGAAAACATCAACAGGTGAGCGTATGTGTCTTCTCTCTTCTTGCGTTTCAGGACTGGTGTCTCTGCGTCGAGCGGAGGAGGAGGAAACAGTTTACTGGCTCAGTATGGGCCGAACCTTTCATAAAGTTTGCCTCAAAGACAAGATAATCACTGTTACTCGCTACTTGCCCAAGTGAGTCTGTCTGCCTCTAACACTAAGACTAACCCTGCAACTGCCATGTTGAACCTCCCAAATTCATAAAAGTATAAGAGAATTTAGACGTATAACTGTGGCCAAAAAATGTCAAGTCAAGTATAATATTCTGTATATGCAAGCTGCTGCTGTGACTCAGCTGGAGAGAGGACAAGTGTACAGAGTCATAGGTTTTAGAGCAGTGTTCTCCACTTGCATGTCATCCCCCATCTCTGTTCCTTTGTTTTCTATCAGCCCGCTACTGTCTACCATCTAATAAACAGGCAAACATGCTCAAAACAAATAAAT
>NC_060155.1:27731909-27747796 GCF_021292245.1 Micropterus dolomieu
ATTTTTCTGCTATCAAATCGATCTTGCCGACCAGTGCAGTACATACTGTAGAGGAAGGTATCCTTCAGATTACCTGATCCCAAATTTCCTCTGATATATACAGTTCCACATTGCTCTGACATTGGTTTTTAAAAGTGGTACTTTCCAAACCGTACTAGTTGTATTGTAAAATGTACTAATGTTCCCTTTACTGACAGGGTAAATGTTTAGAATAAGGTTTAATTGGGTTTAATTGGGAACTTTTTGGAGAGCTGATTTAAAAGGCGCAAAAATGTGTATATATATATTTAAAATCCTTGATGTTTGGATTGTTTTCCCATATCTAAATGTGATGATACATTATTTCTAGAACAGAAAAAGAACAGTAAGCATGACCTGATTGTTGGACCCCCTGTCAAACTGCCTTATTTGGTTCAGCAGCTCCATAAAGCTTTTACATTTCAGCTGCACATGTTTGAAGTCATGTTAGCTTTATATGATCCTAACTGTAAAATAGCTTAACTAACAAACTCAATTATACAGACAACTTGAATATACTGTATAGTTTACGACTTCTGGTTTCAGTCTTTTAATAGAAATGTGTAGAAAACATCAACAGGTGAGCGTATGTGTCTTCTCTCTTCTTGCGTTTCAGGACTGGTGTCTCTGCGTCGAGCGGAGGAGGAGGAAACAGTTTACTGGCTCAGTATGGGCCGAACCTTTCATAAAGTTTGCCTCAAAGACAAGATAATCACTGTTACTCGCTACTTGCCCAAGTGAGTCTGTCTGCCTCTAACACTAAGACTAACCCTGCAACTGCCATGTTGAACCTCCCAAATTCATAAAAGTATAAGAGAATTTAGACGTATAACTGTGGCCAAAAAATGTCAAGTCAAGTATAATATTCTGTATATGCAAGCTGCTGCTGTGACTCAGCTGGAGAGAGGACAAGTGTACAGAGTCATAGGTTTTAGAGCAGTGTTCTCCACTTGCATGTCATCCCCCATCTCTGTTCCTTTGTTTTCTATCAGCCCGCTACTGTCTACCATCTAATAAACAGGCAAACATGCTCAAAACAAATAAATACGGAGGCTAAAAGCTGGCTGTCCTGTGTGCTTTTTAGGTACCCGTACGAGTCAGCTCAGATCCAGTACAGCTACAGCCTGTGTCCTCCACATTCTGACGCTCAGTTTGTGTCCTGCTGGGTGGAGTTTGGCCACGAGAGGCTGGAGGAATACAAGTGGAACTACCTGGACCAGTACATCTGCTCTGCTGGCTCTGAGGACTTCAGGTACACATACACAAACACATACACATTGTGTATATTTTTTAATCTGTTAAGATAGGATAAGATAAGATAGACTTTATTGTCCCGAAAGACACATCAATTCAATTCCATTCAAATCAGCTTTATTGGCATGAATGTATAACTGTGTTGCCAAAGCTACAAATAAATTACATAAGAACAATTCATTTCATACATTTCATTAAATAAGTAAGTAAAACAGTAAAAGTTGTGTTTGTGTGTGTTAATAAAAATAAAAATATTTAATTATATATATATATGTATATAAAAAATAAAAATTCTGTAAATATAAACATTAATAATAAAAGTAAATAAATAAAACAGTAAGCACGCGTGTGTGTGTGTTAAAAAATTTAAATATATTAAAAAATAAAATAAATAAATAAATAATGTGTGTGTGTTATTATAATAATATATTAAAAATTTTAATAAAATAAATAGATAAAACCGTAAACATGTATGTGTGTGTATATATTAATGGACAAAAAAAAAAAAAAAGAATCTGTATCAAATGTGAAATTTAAAAACAAAACAATTAATAAAATATAAAACAATCAAAACAATAATAATTTGAAAATTAGTACAATTATTTATCAGTCTAAGTTTCCACTGGTTGTCCTCAGTTCGTAGCATGAGGAGACATATTTTGCAGCAATTGTTTGACATTTGGGCATTTCTCCCAGTAAATAGGGGAGTTTCTTTGTGTCCGATATGAATTTGTAAATGGTAAATGTTTTTTTAGCTTACTGTTTTATATTTAGGGCATAAGGTTAGAAAGTGCAGCTCTGTCTCTGCTACTTGCAGCTTTTGAAATTTTATTACATTTTATAAAATGAAACAACAATGGAATGAGTAACTTTGTCATTTACCATGGTGTGTCTTCCTCCTGTCTCCACAGTTTGATCGACTCTCTGAAGTTCTGGAGGACTCGCTTCCTCCTGCTGCCAGCCGGCGGAGCTCGGCGGGTGGCGGACGGGGAGGGCCACTGGGATGTGTATGGGGAGGGAGCAGGTGCTGGGATGGGGGGCAACGGGGAGTGGGTCCTGTTGGACGGTTTCATCCGCTTCCTGGAGGGTCTCAACCGCATTCGGCGTCGCCATCGCTCCGACAGGATCATCAGAGTGAGGCTCTCCCAGATGTTTTTACAGTTGTGTTCACCTCACAGTGTGGTGTTTGAATTTACGTGTCACTGCTTTGTTTGTATCAGGCTGCATATATTTAAATGTTTTATGAACGAGACGCGTGTGCTGTAGTTAAACTTTTTAATCTATTTTCGTCTTAAAATTGTTGATTGCCTCAGAATTGAGCCTACAAGTTTCAAAAGATCAATGTGATGTCTCTTCTTCCAGTGGGGAAATGTAAATTTACTAAACTAGTGAGTCTTGTACTTTTTACTCCTCTACATTTAACAACTGTATTTACTAGACACTTTGCACATTTGAAGAGCAGGTAAAATATAAAGCATGCAGATGATGATGATGATAATAATAATAATTTAAAACAAAATAGCTCCACCATGATCACTTGCAATCAATCTTTTAATAGCTTCAGCCAAAAAAATAGTAATAATTCACAAGAGCGGGATTCTACATCGTGGGGATTTGCTAATTTTCTTTTATCTTATGTGACGGTAAACTGGAAAGATTTGGGGTTTTGCTGGTTTGCAAAAACAAGACATTTAGGAAATAATAAGAACTAGAAAAAAAGAATCAATTGATTTGTTGATCAAAATATATTCATTAGTGTTAGCCCTGTTATCCCATATTATCAGAGACTTGCAGATGCCTGCTCGACATTTGCAGACAGCAGTGGGAAATGTTTTTCTGGTCACAAATACAGTTGTTAAACGTACATAATTTAATTAATTTAATACTCCAAGAAGTGATCTTCTTGCAGTCTGTATTCAGAACTGTTACAGTCATTAAATTAGGCATTTTTCTTGTACAATAAGTACAACTTCATTTGTGGGGTGTAGTCGGGAAGTAGCTGTCTAGCCACTGAATATAACATCAGTATTTGCTCTGTAAACTTTTGTATTTTCTGTAAATGGAAACACTTTCACTTTGTTTTTCCACATAGCAGAAGGGCACGTCAATGAAAGGACTGCAGGTCACCAGTCCTCTCCCTCCGTACCCTACCGAGCCTGTGGCACCCCCACAAGGCAAGAAAGGCACATCAGCTTTATCGGCCTTACTGGAGATGGAGCAGAACCAGAAGTGAGTATCTCCTGGGACTGCAGGCCGACATTTTATTTCTGTCGGAGCCTTGGATGTCAGTTGTGCCTGTTTTCTTTCTGCTTCCTCTCAGAACACTGGAAGAGCAGCAGCAGCAGGCGAAGCCCTCAACAGCCGTTTGTGAAGCCTCAGGTGTCGCCACAGCTCCCACATATGTAGACAGCCCCCGCAAGGTGAGCGTTTATCCTGTGTGTGTGGATCCGAATGAGTTGCTTCAGGCATTTAGCTTTTGATGACACATCTGTTTGTATTTTTTTTTTTTTTTATCAGCAATAAATGCTGGGTTGAAATGGTTCTTCTTTGCTGGTGCTTTGGTGTGGGGCTTTTGCTCTTGTTTCTATGCATCCATCTACATTTTTCTCCATGCCTCTGTTCTGTTCCTGTTGCTGAGCTTTGGGTGTTTGATCCTGGGTTATGTTCTTCCTGTGTGCTGATAGGACGCTGCCTTTATTTTGGATTTTATTCGTAGCCCTCGCTCCTCCTACATCTATCACTCTCAGGTCAGTAACAAGGTCCCTGGGTGTGTTTTGGTTTGTCTGTGTGTGTGTGTGTGTGTGTGTGTGTGTCATAATGTGTTGTCGCTCCTCTAACTCACTCTGCTTTACTGCATGAGCATGGTGTCCAGAAACACTCTATGTGAGAGTCACATGATGTTTGACTTGCAGATTCTGGTTTATACTTTGTGCCCAGTACACTGTCAACACTCACACTTAGATCACATTTAATCCACAGTGCCTTTGTGATGTTTCAAGCAGTTTCCTACAGCTGAGACAGTGTTCAGTGACATTAGTGGTTATGGTTTTGCCACATAAATTACAAATGTAATGCACTGACACTAATGTTAAAATCATGAAAAGTTGCAGTGAGCTGGCAAAATCAGGGTCTGTATTTGCAGAAAGGATTTTAATTAACATGTAATAAGTTAAATATCTTATAACAAAACACCTCAAAACATGTCAAATGACATTTTTCGGTATTTAATTTTAAACCGTGCCCTACATCACTATCTAGCCTGTTACTCTAAAGTCTCTGTAGTATAGAGTAACACTGACCATGCAGTTCATTTGCACAAACCGCTGCAATTGAACAAGGACACGAACAACCATGTGGTTTAATATTTTCCATTCAAACTATATATTCTGAATATAATCAAAACCAGAATCACACTCATAATTGCGCGAGTTAGTCTAATGAAATATAGTCAAATAAAAGTTGTAATGATCTACATCCTGAAATCAGGATGTTGCGAGCAGATCTACAGGTTTGAGATCGGTGCCAGTTTTATCGGCTGTAAAGCCAGTAGTTTGCTACTGAAACTTGTGCCCACTTGTGCTCCGTTCAAGTCATTATATGGCAGGCACATCATCGGGAACATCGTCAATTTATTATTTATATTCCTTCATTTACTGTGTGCCAGTTTAGCTCAGTTCGGAGTGCACAGGACTCCCGTTCAAAGGGTTGTGTGTTCAATCCCCACTTGCTGCTAGTATTATTTTTCTCCCTTTTCAACAAATTGATTATGAAGAGATCGTTTTACATGTTCACAAGTAAGCACGTGCAGGAGTGTATACATCCCGCCGATTGGTCACCATCAGCCTATGGACGCTTATTTTCATGTCCCCAGTATCTCCAGGCAGAGGAACTTCCTGCGTTTCTCTTTCATGGGGAATGCGATCTCACGTTTTCTGACATCTTTTTCAGAGGTGTGTCAAGCAAGCCAGAGATTCTTTTGAATTTCCTACAGAACTTGTCAGAGTAAAACTTCTCAATTAAACACGACATAAAGTAGTGCTGCAAAGACGATCTCGTCTCATGAGAGTCTTATAGGCTACTTAATTAATACCTATACCTCAGTGCAGAAATGATAGAGATGAGTCAAACACACTCCAACATCAGAAACCTGGATGTTGTTAACATCATACAAGGATACGAATGACCGGGTTTCTTATGTTCCAATGCTGGATCCTGAATATGATTCTAACCAGTTCAATTAAACTAAAATATAATCACAATGTTTAGCTAAAGATCGATCGCCTCAGGGACACCGTTGGATGTCTGGCATTGGGCCCCACAAGCGTCCCTGCTGCCATCCGTAAAGCATATAATCATTTCCATCTGTTCGGTGACAGTGAGCAGCCTAAATCATGAAATCAAGTCTCTCAAGTTCTAGAGAGTAATACATGAAGTGTGATCGTGGTTTAACTAACATGCAGTGTACCACAACTGCACCCATTCACTCAGATAAACCGGACTGTGAGGCCCACTCCTGTTTCCACGCATGACAGCAGGACTGGGTTGGTACAAGGTCTGTTCACCAAAAATTAAAAGACAAAGATTTTTTCTCTCTTCCCTCCAGCGTTATTTATACATGCAGACACTTTTGTTCTATGTGGACGGCTTGTGAGGTATCAATCTCTGAGGTTTCTGCATTGTTTGTGGTGCTCTCTGGAGTTTAAAAGTTCAACAGCAAGGTGCTTTTTTAGAAACAATGGGTCTCATGCAAGAACCTTTTTGTTTTCTTATCTTTCTTGTACATTTATTTTGTACCGTGGACTCGACCTCTCTTCCAAGGGCCTGACGCATCCAAGAGATTGCAATTAATATATACAGAGACAAATGAACTAGTGTGGCGGCAGAAATCTCATAGTCAGATATCTCAACCCTGGACAAATAAAACCATCTGCATGGCGGGATACAACTTGATGCAAGTGAGAAAATGTGTTGCTCTTCTGGTGAAACCCTTAAAACAAACTGAAACAGCTCATTTAGTGAATTACTTTGGACTGTCTAGTTGCCTGCTGAAGCCAGCGAGGCTGCAGATAAAGGAGTCCAGCCGGTCGTGACAGCTGGTGCAGCAGCGCAGCCTGCAGGAGAGACTGCAGCCTGCAGCAACGTCACAGACGCCAGGTAACTTTTTACTTTATGTACTGCAGCGATTCACCTGACAGCTGTAACAAAACATAACTAGCACATAAAAATGATTTATTTTAATACTTTTAAACATGGACACCATAAAACAGCATTTTACTTCAATGTTTACAGAAACTTGTTTTGTCCTAGTATGATTTAGTTATAATGTATGTTTATAAGTTCTTTTTGTGGACCCCAGTGAGAATAGCTGATAACTTGATAATACATTTATGATGATGTATTATCAAGTTATAAATATGGGGCCGCTGAGAGGTCGAGCGGGTCGTCCACTATTGTTCCGTGGTTCAATCCCCGGCTCCTCCAGTCTGCATTGTCGGCCAGATACTGAACCTCAAATTCCACCTGATGTGCAGTTTGCACCTTGCACTGATCTGTTCACAGTGGGCAGTCTGCAGCGGGGGTTGTTTCTCTGTCCTCCTCCTCAACACTCTTGGAGATCCTGGAGGCCATCAAACATCCCACGTAAGATTTGTTGTTGTTGTGATTTTTTGGGTCTCGATATGTTGTCAGTCAGTTGTGTCATGCAGGGTTACGAGGGGTCAGAAAAAATCAACATATCCTCACAGGTATTATTCTGAACATCATGCTGTGTTGAAGAAGACTTGAAACTAGCAACTGAGACCATAAACTCACTTTTCTCATAGACTTCTATACAATCACATTTCTTTTTACAGCCAGTGGCGTCTCCCCCTAGTGTCCGTTAGAAAGAACGCAGGTTTAAGGCTCTTCTGGCCTCACTTCTCTTAGCTTCACTTTTCAGACCCAGAGGTAAAAGCATTTTATATTTATTAAAAACATTTGGAGTAAAATTTGAAAGTATTTAATTGTTTAGCTTGTTATGTTATCTCAGTGGTTCTTAACCTGGGGGGCCAACTTAAAAATAACTAGACGGACGATAGTTGTGAATTGAATCTCTTTGGGTGGACGCTGAAAATATTTTACATTTATTCATTTAGCTGACGCTTTTATCCAAAGCGACTTACAATTGCTATAAATGTCAGAGGTCACACGCCTCTGGAGCAACTAGGGGTTAAGTGTCTCGCTCAGGGACACATTTCTGCACGGCACAGACCCAGAATAATGCACATGTATATATCTGCAACGTTGTTCTTCTATTCCATATTTATATATTTCTACATTTATTTATGTTGACTGTGTGTTTGTCTGCATGTAGCACCTTATCACCACAGCAAATTCCTCGTATGTGTAAAACACTACTTGGCAATAAAGCTCCGTGGATTCGAACCCAGGTCTCTCACACCAAAAGCATCCTATTTTATTATTTTTTTGTTTAGCATTGTGTCTGTGCTCTCTGGTATCACAGGACAGGTGTACAGCTGCTCCCAGAGCAGAAGGGCCTGCCACTCAACTGCTTTATTAGTGCAGAGGTCGTTCATTGGCTGGTTAACAATGTGGAGGGCGTGGCCACACAGGGGATGGCTGTGGATGTCATGCAGGTAAGAGTTGTGTGTCCCAACCAGGGCTTCAGACTAACTTTTTGCATCGGTTGCTCTGGTGCGCCTGCATTTTAAATGCACTGCCACAAAAGTCAGGTGCACCCAAATTTTTACACTGAACAAAATTCATTTTCCATACGCATTGATAGGTATGTAAATAAGGAACACCTGCAGGTCAAATGTTTGTCTTTTATTTGAATCACAGCACAAACAAAAAATGGCAAAAACTTAATTATTGTTAAACAAAACTTAAAAAGTGTTGATTTTTAATGTGCTTGGCTACACGCCGCAGACCGCAAGACCTGTGAGTGGTCGGCTTGGGAGCATTGCATTTCCTCCGAGCTCCCAGGAAGTTCTTTGAAGCTAGTTTACCAATGGCCAAACAAGCGGCTGTGAAAACGGTGGATACTTTCTTTTAAGTATCACAACTCCAGTGAAATGACTCGTTACACTATCAGAATTTGATCCATTCGGTCGATAACATTTGTCCTCGCTGGTCCATTTCAAGTAAAATTTAAAAGCACTGCAAGGCAAGTTTATTTGTATAGCACATTTCAACAACAAGGTAATTCAAAGGTGCTTTACATAAAACATAAAAGCAACAGGGAAATATAAAACAGTTTATAAGCAACATAGGGAAATTGAAATAATACACATTAATAAATAATAACAGTTACAGGGTTAAAAGTAATATGTAATATTCTGTAACATTGTAATATTCTTTGTGTGGTTCATCAATGGTGACAAATGATCCGAACGTCCCGACAAGTTAAGGCGCCGTCTCTACAGCAAGTTCCTCTTCTGCCGCTACACACTCACACACACATACGTGCGCACTGATGCGCCCTACCCTGAGAGTTACGGTTACAATTCTGGATTTACTCACTCACTTTAAAAAGCATTTATTAAAAGCTTTTTTTCTTTTCTAATTTTTTTAATTTACAGCATTAAACATTTAAATTTTTACTGTAACAGGCTGTATATTAACTTATTTGGAGAAAACTGGTAGGTCTGTGTAAAATCAGATGTTGAGCACCCCCATGTCGCCAAAATGGCGTGATCCTCGATTCACTGCGAAGCTTCGACTGTGAGATTGAATCAGGCTCGAATCTTCGACTATTTGGTGTCAGCCGTAAACCAAAGAAGTGTATTTCCCGAAATTAGTAAGTATTCTTTAAGGAAAGACAACAGCGGGGCTCAGAGAACATCACTGAATGCAGTTTCAGCTGTTTATTAATCCAAATTCGAGAAACAAGTATGTTCTTGAATGTGAGCCACCGCATCAAAAAGATTGCGAGCGGCTGAGCATTGATATGAAAACTGCAGGATTTAAAAGCATTCAACACATTTGTTAGACCTGAAGGACACACACAGTGCGTTCTGGTGAGTAACACTGAATGTAAACACAACTTTTTTTCTTTACTAGGACACCTTTAAGCATGCGTGTTGTGTGCAGGAGTCTTTTAAGCGTCTGTTCAGCGGCTCACTGTCTCCGCCTGTTTTGGTTTGTGTAGAAAATGCTGGATGAAGGTTTGGTGGTCCACGCTTCTGGAGATGCCTTGCGCACCTTCGTCTACGGATTCTACTTCTACAGGATAGTAGGAGAGAAAGAGGGTGAATGAATTTAAAATGCTTTTATGTCCATATATATTCAGTTTTGCAGATGCTCAGGCAGTATATCCAAACACTGACTTCTAAATTATTATAATTATTGTCAAAATATGTAATGTCTCTCATGTAGAGGTTTTCAGAGGGTGTTGTCATAACATTCTTGCGTGCGCTGTCCTCTACAGGCCTGACCTCCCAGCCCCCCTCCACGGCGGCTGGAGGCTGGTCTGCTGCAGCCCTGGAGGACTTTGCGCTGTTCCAGAGGAAGTGGTTCGAGGTGGCCTTTGTGCTGGAGGAGCGCCGACCCTGCGACCTCCCGGCCTTCCTCCTTCCCTGGCTGCCCAGCCGGCCAGCCTCCTACGCAAGTAGGCACAGCTCCTTCAGCCGCAGCTTTGGAGGACGCAGCCAGGCCGCCGCACTGCTAGGTACACCCAGCCCAATCCTCACGGCCACACCGCAGAGGAGCCACGAACTCCTCCCTCTCCCAGCCTGATGCAAATCACACCGTCCACTTTAGGGAATTGCCTGGGTCCAGTATTTGTATGTCACACAGGGCAGGGAGGGCTCTTAGTCAGGTACAGAGACAATCAGAAATCCTAATTGGTTCTTATATATCTCCTGCTGATAATTAATTAATTATTCATACATTATAGCAGTACAGTTTGCCCTGCCCAGTCTCCACCTTCCTTACAACATCTACCTAAAGGCTCATTGTTTTTCAGGTTTCCTATCAAATGGCTGTGACAAAATTTGGCAGTAAATATTAAATTAATAATTAGGCAGTCAATCCAGGATTTAACGAGTCTTTTTTTTTTGTGATTGTTGGGGCCTAAAATGCCTGATTTTGCAGCAGCTTTTCTAAAACAAATTTTGGTGAAAGCTGTGATGTTCTTGGGATTTTATTTTTGCGATGAAATAGTGGGAATAAGTGAAAACTGCAAAGGTAGATTTATTTATTTATTTTTTAATCATTAAGCAGTCCCTCCAGGATTTCAGAGGCCTAACCCTAACCCTGCGTATTTAAACCAACTTAGCTCGATTCTTTCAGCGCTTGCAGCGGGATGCAGCAGCCTGTGTCACAGTGATTTATGATGCCATGCGTTTCTGCCTCTCTCTCCGTGTGTTTTGCAGCGGCAAAGTGTACTGTACTGCACGTTTTGCACAACAGTTAACCCCCGCTTTGGTAAAGAAGATCTGGATCCTTGGCGTCGCACATGTCTGCTGCGACTTGTAAACAAGGAAGTGAGTTTGCTGACGTTTGACAGCGTTTTGCGGGAAATTGTGATGATGGTCAAATCAGCGGTAAGGTTTCAGTGATTGGTAAAAATTGTAAGTCAAGCTGGATTCACGGGGATTTGTTGAATAGTTGTGATTGCGACATTGTGAAATCCTGGAGGGGCTGATTAGGATTTTAGCAGATGACGTAGAGTGAGAGTAGAGGTACAGTTTTAGCCATTGGATTAAAGTCTGGCGGCGTACGTAACAAATTGCGTGCTTCTGTAATCCATTATGAAGTGTGCAAGGTTTCAAGGTTTGTGATTTAAATTGATATTTATTTTGATGTTGTTTTTGGCAGCGCCACAAAGCACTGAGCTCCGCGATGATTAGACAAGGTCAGGAGGAGGCACAGAGAAAGATATCTTCATAAACTAAATTGTTTTAGTTGTTAGTTAGTTTGTGCTGCAAATTGTACGTTTACAATTTTCTATTTTGATTAAATAAAATACCAATAAATGTATACAAACCAAAAAATAATGAGCCCTACATGTACTTAACATAACCACCTCAGATTACACCTCATCCTTCCAACTTTAGTCACGTGTGATTCATACCTTCATCACCACAGAACTGCTTTCATGTAACGTTTCATGACATCGTCTTGGTCGCCGTCCTTCACCTCACTGGACTCAGCTCTCCCGACAGTGGACTGTAGATCTGCATTGAACAGCTGGTGCTGTGTTTCTCTAGTTGCAGTACACATCCCTGATTGATGTGATCACACGTTTCCACCTCCTGTCGGCCACACACTGCATGCAGCGTGGGTAGTTTGTAGCTGATCCAGTAGCCGTAGTATATTTGGTGTGGTGTTTCAGTGCATGGTGTGGTGTTAGTGGCTGTGGTTCAGTAGTGCTGTGGCGTGCAATGTCCTCACTTGTCGCTCTCCTGCCGGCTCTTCAACATAAAGCACTGTCACAACGCGGTGGCGGTGCTTTCTGCTTGATTCTTGCTTCACGCGACCGCTTAAAAGCTTCGTTTGTCACCGTTTTTGCATCTTTAAAGCAACAACTTTGCAGATTAATGCTTTCCCAGTTTGTTATCTGAGCTCGTGGACTGGTTTCCTGGAGTAGTTTCAATGTGATGCTGAAGTCATTCATAAGACACAGTCATGGCTTTTTTGTTGTTCTAATTATTATTTATTGTACCAGGAAACCTCTCTTTCAACTGGGACAATGCACATCATTAATGCTGTTTTAACTGTAACTTGTGGGATCGACAGTAGTAAGGTGTAAGACATGTTTTCAACAAGTATAATCCAAACACTGAATGACGAAGCTGCTCATATCAGGGGAAAGAAAAGTGAGTTTAGGCTTGGCAATAAAATAATAATGATAATTATCGCGACATAATTCAATGACAATATAAAAAATGTTCCGTAAAGGTTTGATTTATAAAGCACGTAATGAGTCCCTTGAGGAAAAGGGACTGGAAAAAAAACCTTTTACTTAATTTTACTCCTGGATAGTTGTCAGTGTTTGTCATGTTCTGACCATAAAGAAAAGTTTAAAACCACAATTAACTTTCACTCAGGAGCAAAAATCAGCCGTTAAACTTGACAGAAATGATCATTTGACATTTATTGGATAGTTATCGATATCAAACGATGACATTTTTTTTGTCGCGAGAAGATTTTTGGCCGTATCGCCCAGCCCTACATACTACTAATAATTTAATTTATTTACAAAGTGTTTTTCTTTTCAAAAGCAAATCAAAAAGAAATACACAGATCAGACAAGAATAAAATATAAATAGATTAAATAATGAAATAAAATACGATTAACAAATTACGTTAAAAGAGCAAATACAATAATATTACAAAGAGGCAGTCAACAATAATATGAATCAAATTAGGAGGTATTTAACTTTATTGATGTGAAGCATCCCTGTTTGTTTGCTTCCAGTTTTATTTAGCGCCTGTTTGGAAATCTCAGAGCTATCAGAAGAATACAAGATTCTAGTGCTGGATGATAGGATTTCAAATCTATATCAAAAATGTCTTTAACGTTGAAGATTTTGGGCTGGTGGACTAACAACGCCATTAATTTGATATGTAAAGTTTATCATCCAGCCCTGCAAGATTCCCAGATGTTAAACCTTTTAGATGTTGACATAAATGCAGGGGTTTTAAGTAAATCCTTTGTTTGAGGCTTATGCTGATGTTGACGTTTCAGAGTTAAAAACATTGATAAAGATATATAGGCCAAGTATATATGATGTTTTGTTTAACACATACAAATATGTTTTGATTTCAGTCAGGTTATTCAAGCGACATTTCACAGTTGAAAAATAATCTTGTGCTAAAAAAAAAAACTAAACTGAAAAACAATTAACATAATCAATAAACAATAATAGAAATACGACAAAAATACTTTTAAATTGAGATTAGAAAAATAAATATAGGTGTATAATATAATGTAATGTATGTAAATGCAGCCTATAAAGAAACCGGAAGTATATAAAAACTATACTGAACTCTAAAAGACATTGAGTTTGTGTTGCAGGCAAGTGTATTCTGAAAATTAAATTATTTAAAATCTTCTTTATTTCTCAATCTGGACTTTATGTTTATGTACCGACAGGGTCTACTTCCAAGTGCCTGACTTACTGTAACACCAACAAAATGTTTGATTAATGCTGATTATGAATATTAAAAATAATTCCACTTATCTTCTTGGTCTTGAAGACCTCAGTGGACTGTTTTCCTTTCTAAACCATCTAACCCATCCAAAACATTTAGCCTCACCGCCTCTGCTCTCACTCCTCAGTCTGCCTGCCCATCATGCCATCCATGTCTCCTTCTTTTGCTTCTTTTTGCCTCCTGTCCTGCTGTCTCTCCACATCCCTCCCTCCGTCTGTCCTCCAGCTGCCACCGTCCCGGAGCAGAAGACAGTCACTCTGGATGTGGACGTTAACAACCGCAGTGACCGAACCGAATGGTGCAGCTGTTACTACCACGGAAACTTCTCCCTTAACGCTGCCTTTGAGATCAAGCTGCACTGGATGGCTGTCACTGCCGCTGTGCTTTTTGAGATGGTAACTAGACGTCGACCTCCACACCCTTTATTTTTTATTTTTTTAACCTTAAAGGTTCATGGGTCACACCTCACCCTTCATGAGAGACACAATTGCTGCACCTTTACTGAAATCAAAACTTTTATTCCAATCAACCAGAGGTGGAAAAATCTACTCAGAGTAAAAGTAAAAAGTAGCTCATTTAAAATTTACTCTACTTACTAATCACTATGAAAACTTTTTAACTACCAACGCAATGGAACATGTATTATTTAACATACCTTTACGTGCTTGCGCAGGTTTGATGTCAACTACTACATTTTCTCTGCAAAACACTTTCACCCATATTCTTTGTCTTTATATTTGATTTCTTTATAATAACAAACAACAGCTGTTTCGTGTGTAGATTCACGTCATTTCCCGTTTCACATTTCACGTGTGTTTTCTTGACAAAACGTGGTCAGCTCGTGTAGTGTGTGACCCCCTGTCACCGATCAGTCACGTAGTGCGAACGCCACAACGACTTCAAGTAGGGCTGGACAATAAAACAATAATTAACGCAATATAATTTTTTTTCAATAACATTATAACAAACGTTCAATAAATATTCAATAAATGTTTGATCACTTGAATCATAAACGAATTAGGACTTAATTTTTTATTTAGATGGTTAGTGTGTTGAGGAAAAAGGACTGAAAAAAAGCTTCTACTTAATTTTACTCATCCATATGTGTTGAAAAAGATTTTATCATAATTGTTTTGAATGTTCTACCTCAGATTTGTGAAGTGATCCACTGTTTGGCATCAAGTGTTGACCATAGAGACGAGTTTAAACCACAATTAACCATCAGGTTTCTTCAACTTTCACTCAGGGGCAAAAATCAGCCTTTAAACTCGAAAGAAATAACAATTTGATACTTATTAATAACATTTTTGGCCATATCGTCCAGCCCTAAATTCAAGTCAAAGGACGGCAAGTTGTGTAGTGTGAACGAGCCTTTAAACACTGCATATTAAAGCTGTTGCTTTTCTTACACTGGAAGCCGAAGAGGAACATTTTTTTCTCGCATTTTTTTGTCTTTAGTCAGTAACGGATGTGATTAAAAATTGTAGCGACAAGTATCCCACTGCAAGGAACCCCGCTCTTTTGGGTCATCATCTCCGGGCGCCCTTAGCGCATTATGATTTCAGAAAGCAGGGTGACCTCTGATAACAAGCTAGTTTCAACACTAGGTACTGGCGTGACCGTCTGTATTGGAAGTCTAACTCCAGATTCAAAAGTTCCCTCGTCCTGTCTCGCTTTAGATCCCAGAGAGCAGGGCGCTGAACACATAACCTGGAATGAGCTCCTTAAAGGGCCAGTTTGCTGCTTATCTGTAATGAGGTGTGTTAATGTGGGCAGTGTGGATGTTAAAGTAAGTAAAAACTAACTTACCGGAAGTTAAGAGGGGGAAGAAAACGAAGACGAAAAACTCTTTGTAGTTTTCTTAAGACGTCCACTCAAAAAGAAACTTATTTATTTTCAATAAGCCCCAAACAGTTCGCGCAGAGCTCTAGGGTCAGCAACTTAAATAGAGAAATAGACAGAGAGGACCCCACCCTTTTCTCAAACCTGATCGTCACATTGATTGGTTTTTACATTACTTTTCCTTTTATGGACAGATGGTCCTTCTGTTTCTGTCCCCTTTGCCTCAGTTCACAAACAATTCTCCAAATAAGGTAATAAAACATATCATGCAGGCCTCTATAACTCATGTTAGTATAATCCTTAAAATGTTTAAAGCCCAAATACAGTAGGCCACACTTCTCAAACAAACTAAATGAACATCCCTTCTCTTACATAATCTTAAATGCATTCACAAATAAAACAACCAGTTTTAATTACTCCAAATGCAGAATACATTAAATCAGTTCATGTCAACACTCATTCTGTTCTTCTCACCTCTTTCTGACTTCAAAAGGAGAGAAAATCCTGCCCTGCTCCCATAGTCACAAAATGAAGATGTTTGTCTCTTCACAGCTGTTCAGAGATCAGATTAGCAAACAGCCTTCTCTGCTGATTAAAACAATTATTCAGACATC
>NC_060155.1:27747896-27748572 GCF_021292245.1 Micropterus dolomieu
AAAAGATTTTATCATAATTGTTTTGAATGTTCTACCTCAGATTTGTGAAGTGATCCACTGTTTGGCATCAAGTGTTGACCATAGAGACGAGTTTAAACAACAATTAATCATCAGGTTTCTTCAACTTTCACTCAGGGGCAAAAATCAGCCTTTAAACTCGAAAGAAATAACGATTTGATACTTATTAATAACATTTTTGGCCATATCGTCCAGCCCTAAATTCAAGTCAAAGGACGGCAAGTTGTGTAGTGTGAACGAGCCTTTAAACACTGCATATTAAAGCTGTTGCTTTTCTTACACTGGAAGCCGAAGAGGAAAGTCAACACTCATTCTGTTCTTCTCACCTCTTTCTGACTTCAAAAGGAGAGAAAATCCTGCCCTGCTCTCATAGTCACAAAATGAAGATGTTTGTCTCTTCACAGCTGTTCAGAGATCAGATTAGCAAACAGCCTTCTCTGCTGATTAAAACAATTATTCAGACATCATCAGGGGAAACATATAAAACATGTTATCTCAAAAAACAAGTTTTAAAATGTATTAAAGATTATTATAAACTCTATATAATGATATAGATTTACAAGATGAAAACTCTCGACCCTCTTCTTGTTTTCACACCTCTTTTCACGCCTCCACACATCTTTCGTGACCTTTTTTATATCTCTAAAGGGTCGAGTTG
>NC_060155.1:27748592-27750199 GCF_021292245.1 Micropterus dolomieu
TCACATTGATTGGTTTTTACATTACTTTTCCTTTTATGGACAGATGGTCCTTCTGTTTCTGTCCCCTTTGCCTCAGTTCACAAACAATTCTCCAAATAAGGTAATAAAACATATCATGCAGGCCTCTATAACTCATGTTAGTATAATCCTTAAAATGTTTAAAGCCCAAATACAGTAGGCCACACTTCTCAAACAAACTAAATGAACATCCCTTCTCTTACATAATCTTAAATGCATTCACAAATAAAACAACCAGTTTTAATTACTCCAAATGCAGAATACATTAAATCAGTTCATGTCAACACTCATTCTGTTCTTCTCACCTCTTTCTGACTTCAAAAGGAGAGAAAATCCTGCCCTGCTCCCATAGTCACAAAATGAAGATGTTTGTCTCTTCACAGCTGTTCAGAGATCAGATTAGCAAACAGCCTTCTCTGCTGATTAAAACAATTATTCAGACATCATCAGGGGAAACATATAAAACATGTTATCTCAAAAAACAAGTTTTAAAATGTATTAAAGATTATTATAAACTCTATATAATGATATAGATTTAAAAGATGAAAACTCTCGACCCTCTTCTTGTTTTCACACCTCTTTTCACGCCTCCACACATCTTTCGTGACCTTTTTTATATCTCTAAAGGGTCGAGTTGCCAGCAAGAGCGGACTTTCACAACGTCCAATCTGAAATATGATCATGTACAGCCATAGGTCTCTGGAGGCCGGGCAAAGGTCAGCGCACAAGAGACTGCAGAGACGCACTAAAGTATAAAACAGTAACAAAACAAACAAACAAAACATCTTTCTTACTTAAAGTTTGTTCCTTTGTAATATGAGCTATGACAGGAGCCATGATAACGAGATAATCAGTGTTATTCACTTTACCTGTGAATGGTCACGATGTTGTGGCTGCTCAACAAGAAAGCACAGAGTGGATGCAGCTCAGTCAAATGCAGTATTATCTTAACTTAATAAATGAGAGCCTAATGATCCCAGGAAATTTTGGAAATTGGTTACATCTTCATCAGGGGCTGTAACACCTTCTCTAGCCTTTCTGATCTTTTAAAGGTTAATAAAAGCAAAAGTAAGTGTAAACACAAAACAATAGATGCTTTTTAATAAGTATTTTATGAATGCAGGTTTAGCCCCCCTCTCAAATCTCCCTGTAGATGTTAAAGACAGTGTAGTTTAAAATGTTTCCTCAGTTCTCCCACTCAAATTTACAGATACAGTGTGATGGTGAAACCTATTGGCTCCATTTTTAATCGAATGCCTGGCGCACACTCGAGGATTTTAAAATCTTAACTTATTTTAAAAATGTGGGATACCACAGACATAACGATAGATTTAACCGATTTGTAATATTTTAATTGTAAGAAGACACACACCAGACGATTCATTCCAAACTCAGGACCACACACTTGGCGTTTATACTAAACGATTTCAGAGTGGCGATTCCATTGGCTTTGGATCTCACAGAAACTCGTGTGATTAAACGTGACTTCAGACACATACAAACATGGCTGTCGTCCTCCTCAGCTGGTCGCAACTTTGTGTGCTGTGTTTTGCACAGAAAAATAAAAGGGAATAAAACTGGATGAACTC
>NC_060155.1:27750299-27796494 GCF_021292245.1 Micropterus dolomieu
AAGATGAAAACTCTCGACCCTCTTCTTGTTTTCACACCTCTTTTCACGCCTCCACACATCTTTCGTGACCTTTTTTATATCTCTAAAGGGTCGAGTTGCCAGCAAGAGCGGACTTTCACAACGTCCAATCTGAAATATGATCATGTACAGCCATAGGTCTCTGGAGGCCGGGCAAAGGTCAGCGCACAAGAGACTGCAGAGACGCACTAAAGTATAAAACAGTAACAAAACAAACAAACAAAACATCTTTCTTACTTAAAGTTTGTTCCTTTGTAATATGAGCTATGACAGGAGCCATGATAACGAGATAATCAGTGTTATTCACTTTACCTGTGAATGGTCACGATGTTGTGGCTGCTCAACAAGAAAGCACAGAGTGGATGCAGCTCAGTCAAATGCAGTATTATCTTAACTTAATAAATGAGAGCCTAATGATCCCAGGAAATTTTGGAAATTGGTTACATCTTCATCAGGGGCTGTAACACCTTCTCTAGCCTTTCTGATCTTTTAAAGGTTAATAAAAGCAAAAGTAAGTGTAAACACAAAACAATAGATGCTTTTTAATAAGTATTTTATGAATGCAGGTTTAGCCCCCCTCTCAAATCTCCCTGTAGATGTTAAAGACAGTGTAGTTTAAAATGTTTCCTCAGTTCTCCCACTCAAATTTACAGATACAGTGTGATGGTGAAACCTATTGGCTCCATTTTTAATCGAATGCCTGGCGCACACTCGAGGATTTTAAAATCTTAACTTATTTTAAAAATGTGGGATACCACAGACATAACGATAGATTTAACCGATTTGTAATATTTTAATTGTAAGAAGACACACACCAGACGATTCATTCCAAACTCAGGACCACACACTTGGCGTTTATACTAAACGATTTCAGAGTGGCGATTCCATTGGCTTTGGATCTCACAGAAACTCGTGTGATTAAACGTGACTTCAGACACATACAAACATGGCTGTCGTCCTCCTCAGCTGGTCGCAACTTTGTGTGCTGTGTTTTGCACAGAAAAATAAAAGGGAATAAAACTGGATGAACTCGAAGGCGGAGAAGATGAAACCAGCACGGTTTATACATTTTATAATTCAAGCAAATACACAACAACACGTTGGTGACGCTTCCCGGGTGAGCTGTTTCTGTGTTTCTGCTCTATATTCCGTTACTTTCACAATACAGGAAACAATTGGTGGCTCCCCGATTTCAAATCTTAAATTTCGAGTTGCTGCCATGTGATTGGCTGACTTGCTATTTGCGTTAACAAGCAATTGAACAGGTGTACCTAATAAAGTGACCGGTGAGTGTAGATCACACGTTGTTAAGTAGTCATGTATTTTTGATTTGCTTGGCTTGCAATACACAGTCAGCCAGACACAACTAGCAGCTACGAGTGATCAGACAGGTTTGAAACTAGTCTACAGTATGTTATCGAAACCTCTGATTTGGAAGTCAAAGGGAAGCGGAACAATAATCACTTTGGTTTTGAATATTAAAATTTTTTGAAACACCCGACAGAGTGATGTCTACCCAAACTCTCCATCACTGGAATTTGTGGGACGGTCCTTTCCCTAACTCTTAGTAATTTTAACCAGCTCTTATACTGGCTTCCACTAATACTTCCAGGTCCCTTACTGAAGAAATAAAGTACTTTTAGACACACCCGACATTCTCAGTAAACACAAATGCTTTTTAAAACAAGGAAGTAACATTGGAACTATTTTTGGTTGTGCAGCAGCCAGTGACACAAAGTATTGAGGAAATGAAAATTGGCTTCTAAGAAGTATAAAATATTGAAAAGTAAATGTCAAGGAATCAATGAGGAACCTAAAGTTTAAAAAGGTTGTATAAAACAATGGAGAATGATCCTAAACACTGTAAAATAAACCACAAACAACTTATAAAAGAAAGCAACACTTTAATCTTTCCAGATTCTTTCACAATGTCTTAAATATTATAAAAACAATTCAGTCTACGGGGAAGAAAGTGGAAAATATGCTCAAGAAAGAACTGAAAGACAGGAAGCTGCTGTAAGAGATGTTTAAAGGGTGTGATTTTTCCCACAGGAGATAAAAGACAGGATGTATGAGCTTTAGCACAGACCGCAGTTCCTGTTTTTTTTTACTGTGATAAATACATGATGCTAATATACACTAACTGTGAATAGGGAAGTCAACATAGCAGAAATTTAGTAGTCGAAACCAATACCAGTTAAATTCCACGATTCTCGATACCAAATTCGATACCACAGTAAAAAACAAAAGGATAACAATAAATCCCATGTACTTCTACAAACACTCCTTTTAATAAAAACATTTCAACATTACAAAGAACAACTGTGAAAGCAGAACAGATTAGAGCTAATTTAACGTCAATATATTCATAAAAAGCAAGCTATTGAAATCCTTGCAATGTGCATAATTCATTAATTTAATCAGGTTTTTTTTTACAAACTCAAAGTTGTGAAATGTTTAAGGGTGGTCACTATCTATACTGGCAGTAGTTTGAGATTTCTCTGTTAAAAAAAACAAAACGTAATTGACGATTGAAGTGGATCGTGTTGTCCTAACTCCGCCTACAGTAACATTCAGTTCTTTTCACTGTAAACTGCATTGTGGTGATTTGGATTTGATCAAAACTGTGAAACATCTGCCAAAATCAGCTCTCTAACAGATGCCAAAACTGGGAGAAATCGAGGCTTTGATACAGAACTACTGAAGCTAACAGACACAAAAAACAACAAATGTTAAATATTAAACTTTACCCCGGGTTTCCATACTCGCTGCAGCTCCACTGGTCTCCATCTTCCACGTGTTGGATCTCCGGTACTTTGAAAAACGAGTACGGTCGTGTTTTCAGAATTTTGGTGTCGACATGGGACCGAAGTATCGGTTCTCGTGACATCTCTAATTGTGAATTAATATTTATATAAAACAAAACTTAGAGGAATAACTGGAAATGGTGTGCATTGTGATTCCATAGAAATGTTACCCAATCACATGATGGGGCTGTAATTAAGGCTTAAGAATGCGAACTTTGAAAAGCCAAGCCCCTCACAACATAAGTCCGATTGACTTAACTTTCTCACACAAGTGCAGCTCAATGTGCTCTACAAAAAAGCCTCAGGGACCATTAAGGTCGGCCTAGAATCTCCTAGACCGTAACTCAAATTGCTACCTAATTTATGGTGGATCATTGTTGGATCAAGTTTATCAAAAGGTACATAAAGCTTGTTGATATTTCATTTAGTTCTCTTGCTAAACCTCCAAAGGGGCGTGGCTCATGGCATAAATAGACAAAAATCAGCAAACATTTGTCCAATCATCTCAAAGGTCTCAGGAGATGCTCATGCTCCCCCTTGGCCAACCGGCATGGAATTTCATTCCACTGCTATGCTGATGACACCCAACTCTGCCTAAGGACAAACCCAACCCCCCTCTGCTGCCCCGCCATCATCCACTCTGACCCCCTGCCTGGAGAAGAATAAAGGATGGTGGCGCTCCACACCAGGTTCAGTCATCTGACATTACCAGCAAGATATTCCACTTTAAACATCAGCCACCAACCTGGGTGTTAAAAGGGACTCTCATCTGACCATTGAGGCTCACATCAAACATCTCTGCAAGACCTCCTTCTTCCACCTCAGGAACATCGCCAAACTCCGTCCCACACTCACTCTTACAGATGCCAAAAAGCTTGTCCACGCTTTTGTCTCCTCCAGGCTGGACTACTGCAACTCCTCCCGGGATCCTTGAGAAAAGCCTTCAGAAGCTGCAGTACATCCAGACCAGCGCAGCAAGGATCCTGTTGAGGGTGTGCAAACACGACTACATCACCACCATCCTCAAATCAGTCCACCGGCTTCCTGTCTCACTCAGGATTGAGTACAAGGTCTCCCTCCTTACCCACCAGTGCATCCATGGTGAAGCCCCCCCCCCTACCTCAAGGAACTCCTCACCCCACAGACTTCCACACGTACCCTCCGATTTGCTTAAATATAGAGTGCATTACTAATTAAATGTATTATTATTAAGTGCCTGAAACATACCCTGAACGTTTAATTCAAATCTACAACTAGGGGGCGCTATAATGTAAATAAAATGCAAGTGATATAAAGCAAATCTGGCTGTATATCAACACAAAACCTACAGGATATGTCTGCATAAGGAGTTGATACATACACTGAAAGCTTCATTTAAATCGACCATTAGGGGGCGCTTTAAATGTGAGAAATGGGCGTGGCATAACACAAATCAGAATCATCAGATTATGAATCAGAAACTGTTTGATCCTTTCACAACTCGCAGGATGCGTTTCATAACAGTGCTGAACCTTGTGTGTGAATCTATTTCGAAATCGTTTTGGAGGAAAAAGGTTGGAACCCACAAATCAACACTTGCGGCTCTATTTGTAGATCGGTTTTGTTATCTAGGATGTGAAAATATTAAAGCTTAATATTGAGAAACCGCTCAGATCACAGAATGAACTTCTGAGTTCACGATCTTTTACAGCTAAATTCAAACATATGAGCTACTGCAGGGTTTTGACATTTTGTGAACAGAATCAGGAAGCCTGTCGTGTGGCTGCTTTCACCTTTGTACACAAGGAAGGAACAAACTACAGAGAGGTCAGGTTTAACACTGAGCTGCCATTTTTTAACCACCTATTATCTGTCAGGTTCAAGGATGGCACAGGAAAGCAGCCTCCTGCGGCTTCCTGCTGGTCCCTGTGCTGGAGGTTCCTTTCGCGCTGACGTCTTACCTGTACGGAGATCCGCTGAGAGCCCAGCTCTTCATCCCTCTGAACGTCCACTGTCTGCTGAAGAACGGCAGCGACAACCTGTTCGAAGGTACAGAAGCCGTCTGACTGAAGTCTGTGTCTGTGTGTGATGAGTAGCTCAGTCTAACTCAGTCCGTTTTTAATTCATCCAACAGGTTTTGAACCAGAGACGTACTGGGAGAGGATGCAGCTCTTTCAGGAGGCCATACTCTACAGGTTGTTGTTGTTTTGTGGTTTTCCTAATGTACAGTAATCTCTTATATCTGAGTTATATGTGTGCCTCAGTCCTCAGGGATCGATGTGACGTTTTGTGCAGAGATAAACATTTTGTTTGCAAGCACATAAGTTATAGTTAGGGCCCGGGCATGAAACAAGCTCGCTCTTTCTTTCTTCTGCGGCCCAAACATGCTCCAAAACTCATGAAACTTTATTTAGGTCCTGAGAAAATGTACGTGTCCTATGTCCTACATTTCTTTGAGTGGTGATGTTTTTCTTTTTTTAAAAATTGGATTTATGTCCTTGCAAAAAAACATTTTCCTGTGCTCAAAGTCGCACGCTCAGAAATGAGGCACAGAATACAACTCCATAGTTATCCTTACATTAGGATTAAAGTGAATTTCAAGTTGTCTTTACAAAATATTTTGTCTGAATTTCTGAGTTTAAATTATGTAAAAATGTGTAAATGCTCTTTCTACCAGATTCGGCTTCGTGCATGACAAGTATTCTGCCTCTGCTTTTAATTTCCCGTCTGAGAACAAGCCCCAGTACATCCACGTAACAGGTTTGTCACATCACAACATTAAAAAAACACACAATCTGCACACGTCCGTCTGTTTTCTGGAAGCTGACGAGCTCCAATCTGCTTCTCTTTTGTCAGGCACCGTGTTCCTGCAACTGCCGTACTCCAAGAGGAAGTACTCGAGCGGGCGCCGACGCAGAAACTCCACCACCTCCAACAGCCAGGGGCCGTTCGGCACCGAGGAGAGGGTCGGTTACTACTGGGCCTACAACACCATGCTGACCAAGGCCTGGAGGACGGGCGTGCTGGGCGACGAGAAGCTCGCCGACCGCCTGCTCAGGGATTTTACCGACTTCTGCAGCAACAAGAACAACAGACTGCTAAACTTCTGGGACAGCTGCCAGGAGAAAATGAACGCCAGCGCTCCCTGACAGGAAGAGAGAAGACTGCAGGAACAAGGAATGTGAAAAGATCATGAAAATCCAGATTTACACACTGTTCCTTTGCTGCTGTTCAGGGCCAAACAGTTGACTTTGACCCCGAACCCCTCTCAGAATGAGCCACTGACCTTTGTGGATGTTTACATGCTTGATTCTCTGGTTTGGATGATGGAACATGACAGTTTAAATATCAAATTCACACCTGAAGAGCAGAGATGCTGTATCCTGTTTGTGTTTATTTACACAATATAAATAATAAGTCATCTATTCATTTGCTTTAAGTTGTTTTTGTAGTACAAGGCAAAGCCGTCAAGGAACTCTGCCGGCCTCTTAAGCACCAGTTTTATACTGTCATTTGCATCCAGTGAACAACCACTTCTTGTCATCTTCAGCCAGTAGAGTCACAGGCTAAAGTACTTGCTGTTGACATTAACAGATCTCACCGTAGCGTGTACATAGCTGCCATTGAGGCACCCAGTGGGGTTCCAAAGGAATTCAAGGCTGGAACTGTCTTAGGCTCCGTCCACACTGCAGCGTTTTCGTTTTAAAACAGAGACCTTTTGCTACCGTCCAGACTAAAAGTTTGAAAACGCTGCCGACTCCGTTTTAAAACTTCGGAGAGCGTTTTAGTGAAGACGGGCAAAAACGGAGGACTTTAGAAACGATGACGCAGACGCTCACGTTTGGCTCTCTGATTGGGTCTCATAAGTCATGCAAAGCAGAAACACGATGCTGCTGACAGAGTTTTTGACTTATTAAAATATTTTGTACCGTGCAAACAACACTTAACAGCCTACACTTGTACAGTGCATGTCGTCCATATTTACTTTGCGACTACTCCCAGTCTGTTTTCTGCCACCACTGCTGTAAAATCTGATTCTTCGTCTGTATTGTTTTCGCCAAATATTCTGGAACTACGGAGTAGACCATCTGCTTCATGCCCAGCGTACGTGAACGGCCTCTAGAAGTGCGTTTTTAGTCGTTTTAATATAGACGGAGATCAACTCTGATACGCAGCTAAAACGCTGGTGTGGACGGAGATCGAATTTGTTTTAAAACTCTGTTTTTAACTAGAAATGTGGACGGGGCCTTAAGCTGGTTCAACAGTTTTAGACTAAAGCTTCCATTTTGCAGGGAACCCATTTCAACCATAGCATCGAAAACTGATTCAACCTCACACATCACACTTGCTCCTCCCTTGCGCGACATCAAGTGCCATCCGAAACCAGTCAGCACTGAGTGATAGTCAGTTATAAAACCCTCCAATGCTGAGTGAGCACTGATGCTGGCTTGTTGAAGGTGTGTAACAACCTTTGCTGCACGATGGAGGGCCCTTCTTTCAAGCTCCGTGCGTCTACGCCTGTAAGCATGTAGGATTTTTAAATTCTGAAACTTTTCTATATCACCATACACAGGTTAGCCTAAAGGTTATATTGTGTTTAATAATAAACAAAAAGCTTGTCTGATAGACAATACATATTATTCTCATACAAACATTTTCAGCCAACACAAAAAGTACATAAAACGAGGTATCCTGTAACAAGCAATAAAGCCATTAAAGAAAAAAATTGTTGCGAGCGAGAGGAGGTGCTGCAGGAGTATATGCTCCTCAATCAAATACGATTTGAAATACGCCTAGTAAAAAAAACAAAAAAAAATCCATATGTGGTGGTCAGCGTTGATAATTATCCCACACATTGATTTATTTGTGGGCCGCCACAAATATTTTTGCATCTTAGCCTGTGACACAATAATGGCAGAAGCTACTTACAGCTGTAATAGGAATTCCATCTCCAAACACAATCATGTAATTAATGTTACTCACTGAGGGCCTCAGGTTGATCGGGTCCTCGGGAAATGTAAGAGATGTGTCCAGGGCATCTCATTGTTTTACAACATGTACCTGGCTGAACTAGGGCTGAATGCCTTTACCATAGATTTAGATTGAGTGTCCTCCAGAGGACCTCTTAAAGACAACATGTTCCAGTGGTAAGAAAGATAGTGCCGACCCTGAGATTAGGCTGCATGTGCTGAGACACTGCAGCTCAATGGGATTCAGTCGATTGACCCATAGAAAATGTAATTAAAGCAAATAAATGTGAAAATATGAAAACACTTTTAAGTCGTAAGAAAAATATTTACAAGCTGAAAATGGAGCCGAATTAAACAATCCCTGCAAAAAAACAACTCTTACCTTATGGACAATCAATAGTTAAATGATTAACCATCATTTTGTAACTTGGGGATCAATAGCTACTGATTAAAAAAAAGCTAATCAGACTGTTTTCATAAACCATGACTTTGGAGCCAAACAACAGAGTTCATTCAGAAATGAAAGAGGACAATCTTCTGCTATGTTTAACTGGCAAAGAGGTTGACAGGGCAATCAGCATATTTTTATACAAACTGAGTCTGCGAGACAAAACGATTTGGTTGATTGAAGTTGATCCTACATTTAAATAATAGGCTAGTTTTAGCTGAGCCCTCATCAAAGGTTGCATGTCAAGCAGCTCAACCCAAGAGTGTTGTTCCCTTCTCAGATTGATTCACTCTGTTGGTTTGGAAGTTTTGTTTTAAGTAAAACATGCTCGAAAACTCACAAAACTCTGCTCACACATCAGACAGGTTGAAATTGTACAAGCCCCCTAAAGAGCAGCCCCTGCCACAAGTTTCAGGCGGTGACCAAAATTTCTGGGGCACATGTATCATGTCCAGACGTTCAAAAAAATGCCTCTTGGAGCGACGCCCCAAACACAACAGAAACTCGTCCATTTCTAATTTAATGGCGATTTTTGGCTCCGTCCTTTAACAAACTCCTAGAAAATTAATCCCATCAATTTAAAAATTTTCGCTGTGGAATGAAAAGAAATTGGTGATGGAAAGTTGAAAAAACTTTTGAGTTTTCGTCGAAGGGCGTGTCTGTGAGTCCCACCCTGAACACATCCGTATGAAAATATTAAATTATAGTCATAGAGCCACCTGCTGGCAACAGGCTCTGTGTGACTATCGGCTTGCGATTTACATGAAATTCTCATAACATTTAACTACAGGGTGCTCTCTAGCGCCACATAGGGGACACAGGAAGTGGCATTTAAGTCCTTCGGCACTCCCAGAAGCGCGTCAGACAAGAGTGCGAGGGCCCGTCCAATGCTGCTGCAGCTTTAATTTTTTAATGAGATTAAAAGTTACATTTTTTATCTTAGAAACGGCAAATGAAAAAGACAACCTCATCTCGAGATCTATTTAGCAGCTGTCAATCATCACATCACATCGACGTTTGCTTAAAATGATTTAATCTTTTCCTCAATTCAGTTACTTTTTCTTTTCACGATGTGGATGGTTTGTGCTTCACTTTCCCATAAAGCTGAGTGAATTACTAATAATTCAAAATTGAAGTCAAACACGGATGCATTTCTAGATGCACCTCATCAAATGTGTTTAATGTGTGTCTGTCTATAAAACAAAACTATCACACAAACGATCATATAAATCACAAAAAAGGCATAAAACAGAAGCATCGATAGAGCTTTGGTTGATACGGAGCGCCTATTTTTTTTTATCTTGTGGGAACAAAATAATTATCATTATCTTTATTTTTAAATCCTTATCTTGTTCCCACAAGATATGAAATACTTATGGGACTTCAGGGGCTCCGTAGGTTGAACTGGGCACAAAAAACTCTACAGCACTGGAACTGAATCCACGCATTTTCCCACAGCTCCCAGTCAAGCATCAGTTGCTGCGTTGACGGTTTACCAGTATGATTCCCTTTTATTGGTATTCACACATTATAAGTACACACATTTTACAGCACTGATCCCTTTGCAAGTCATTTCATATGAAATACAATTCTGCTTTTCAAGTTTATTTTGATTGTAAAAATATTTTTTTTCTATTCTATTTGGTCTGTGATTACAAAGAGGTAAAACTATGTACAATGAAAGATGATTAAAACAGAAAATCTCTCGTACTAATTATTGTTCCATGAGTGAAAAAAACAAAATAAGAGTGCTCAGTTTAAATGATCCACAACAATGAGGCACAAACACAACAAAGTTATCCCAGTTTCCCTCACGCCAAGGTTTTAAATTGACCTCAGCAGCAGAGTGAACGCTGTAAAGCTTCTCTGATTTCACAGGTTGTGTTTGCTCTTGCCGTAACATTCAAGGTAAGTTCTTTTTTAGGTGCCGTCTGTGCGTCGCAGCTTGAATTTCCCTCATTTTTCGTTGCAGTTTGGATTTCAGAGGCAGTTTTCATGTGTCCATCGACAGTCTGTAAATGTAGTGTGTCATTCAGTAGAGATGAAAATGTAGTGGAATGACCGTTAAATGAAGCACTACACTTTGAAACCCAGGAAAGATTTCTGGAATTTATCAGCGTGTCACATCAGCATAACTAAATACTGACAGGACAGCAGATATAAATGGTCCGTGCTTCTTATTTGGCGTGTCTGAGCACTTGAATGCACCACACACTGTATCTGGTTCCCTTCATCATCCTATTTGGCGCCAAACATTTCCCTTTACCGGGAACTCTACATGTCAGTCTGTTCCCACTATTTCCCCTCATGTTCTGCATTGTCTAGAATAGCACACACGCAATGACAAAAAGTTTAGACTACTGTGACCTGAACCCTGTTTTCTCATCATTTTCCATTTTCCAGTTAAATGCATACCAGTGGAAAAATCAAACAAAATCAGATCATACCTAAAGAATCTAAAGTTCACAGCTCTGTAGTGTGATGGTCTATTATTCTTCAAACCCCAGAACTTGAAGCTATCGTGTGTCTTGGTCGGGTTCTCTGGAAATAAAATAAGGATTCTAGTACTGAAAATGTGTAAAATACACCAGATATTAAGATTTGTGTGAATGTGTCCCAAATTTAGTAATGGATTGACCAATCATACATGGCGCCAAAGCCAAATAGACTGTAATAGCATCAGCTGCTTCATTCACAATCACAATCACCAGCTCATTAGTAATGTACAGCTCCCTCGCCAACTCCAACCTCCTCCTTATCATGGGTGATTTAAATTAGAATCATTGTTCCTGTATTTTCATTACGGTGTTCAGACAGAATGCTACGATGTATTTATGTACGAGTATTAGGGCCACGTTAAGGGGGGGGAAATTGAGGATGAAGATTTTTTTGTTTATTTTGCATTTAGAGAATAAAGTCTAAATGGCGAGAATAAAGTATTCTATTTCGAAAAAAAAAGTTGAAATGACGAAAACAAAGATCGAGTACCTTTTTGAGAATTAAGTCAAAATGTCAAGAATTAAGTTTGAGTATCATTTCGAAAAAAAGTTGAAATAACGAGAATAAAGTTTGATTATCATTTTGAGATTAAAGTCAAAATGTTAAGAATATAATTTGAGTCTCTTTTTGTAAATAAAGTCGAAATAATAAGAATTCAGTTTGATTACCTTTTTGAGAATAAAGTCGAAATGTTAAAATAATGAGAATAAAGTTTGATTATCAGTTTGAGAATAAAGTCGAAATGTCAAGAATTAAGTTTGAGTATCATTTTGAAAAAAAGTTGAAATGTAGAGAATAAAGTCAAAATAACGAGAATAAAGTTCAAGTTTCATTTTGAGAATAAAGTGAAAATCTCAAGAATTAAGTTCGAGTATCATTTCGAAAATAAAGTCAAAATAATGAGAATAAAGTTTGATTATCATTTTGAGATTAAAGTCAAAATGTTAAGAATAAATTTGAGTCTCTTTTCGAAAATAAAGTAGAAATAATAAGAATTCAGTTTGCGTTTCATTTAGAAAATTTTTAGAATAAAATCGAAGTGTCAAGAATAAAGTCAGAACTACAAGAACAAAGTTTGAATAACATTTAAAAAAAAAAAAGTCAAAATGTCGAGAACAACATCGAAATGACAGGATGAAGTCGAAAATGTTTTATGCTTTATTCTCAAAATGCAAAATAAATGAAAAAATCTTTAATTTATTTCCTTTCATGTGACCCTAATACTCGTCATTGAATACAAGGCGACTTTGTGAGGCTGCGCAATTTCATACAAAGGCAATGAGAAGAGGTGATCAGACACGTAATTATCATGGGGTGGCACGAATTGACGCCAAGATGCTTCTGCACAAGTTAAAATGATCAGAAGTCAAAATAGTTCTCTTCAAATGGATCACTTCAAAAATACAATAGAATCTGTTTTTCCCTTCATTAATTATGTGAAGAATCTGTCCTTTACAGCATCTTGATCGCTACTAATAATAATAATAATAATGCTATTTTTGTTTATTGCTCATGGACACTGTTTTAGTAAGATTTATTTTAGCCTTAATCCTTGAATCTTTGCTGTACACTCCTAAACTTTCAAATTTATGATCTAAAGGGTCCTTTATCGGTGCTGTTGTTTGAACTGGTCATACCGTTTTGTTAAATCAGCAGCTTAAACTCATAAGCTAAACAGCGAGGAGGTAGGAGACATTACGCTCAGAATTTTTCATCAGAATTTAACAGCCATCTTTACAAACACTGTCACCTGTGCATTCAGCTGTGGCTTTGACCCTGATAAGTTCTGAAAGTGGGTGAAAATCCATCCATAAAGCGCTGCAGTTAGGTCTTTACTACAACAATAATTAACCTATATATCCTGACTTTAATAATCCCCAGGCACAACGAATGGAAAGATCTTTTTTTGGAAAATGACGAGAAAACAAAAACATTTAGCTCAAACTGTCATAAAATAAAAAGTCCCTTCTTGGTTTCCCTTTTAACTCCTCCACCAGAATGCGCTGGGTTAAGAGCACCAGGCGAGCAGCCAGGTAGGAATTCCCCCTGCTGCTTTACCCTGAAAAACGAAGGAGGAATCTTACAAAAAAACAAAACAAAAGTGAAAGCTCTTCTTGTCCAGTTGAAACCAGTCCAGAGTTTGTGTTGTACTGCTGTTGTAGTGAAGAGGGGGAAGGGGGGGCGGGGCTGTTAGTTGATCCTGGCTTCATCCTCAGAGATGACTGGCAGACCACCTAGACACAGAAACACGGAGTGGGTAAGATGTGAACCAGAAATAAGACATGATAAGAACTGCTTTAATGAGTGAGGAAATAAGCTACGCAGTGTATACGTATAGCGGTCCGACTCACGTGGTCTAATCTTGATTGGCCAGATGAGGATGGAGCAGAGCGCCAAAGTTGCGATGACTGCCACGCCTCCCGTTACTATGACCATGACGTAATGGTAGAACCACACACAGGCGGGACAGCACATGGCAGTACTGAGGAACAGACAGAGGGACAGCAGAGGATCTTAAGAGTATGTTACAGTCTGAGAGCAGAACACTGAAACTAGCTGGAGCTCCTGTTAAAGTTCCTTGTTCAACCGATCAGCCATAACATTATGACCACCTGCCTAATATTGTGTAGGTCCCCCTTTTTGCCGCCAGAACAACCCTGACCCGTCGAGGCATGGAGTCCACCAGTCCTCTGAAGGTGTGCTGTGGCACCAAGACTTTAGCAGCAGATCTTTTAAGTCCTGTAAGCTGCGAGGCGGGGCCTTCATGGATCGGACTTGTTTGTCCAGAACATCCCGCAGATGCTCGATTGGATTGAGATCTGGGAATTTTGGAGGCCAAGTTGCGTCAGCTTGCCTTCTACCCATAGTGCATCCTGGTGCCATGTGGTCCCCAGGTAAGCGCCATCCATTGGATGTCAAAAGAAAACTTTATTCATCAGACCAGGCCGCCTTCTTCCATTGCTTCGTGGTCCAGTTCTGATGCCCACTGTATCAGACCTTCTGATAGGTGCAGAGCGTTTTGGAGATGTTCTGTCGTCTACCCATCACATTCGGCTCACATCCTTGCATGCGTAGGCCTCTATTTACACACGTTTGTTCTGTGTATGTCTCTGTTTCCGGCTGGGGATTGGTCTGCAGAATTGGGCTAAGGCTCCAGGTTAGCACTGATTCCCCTGACGCTGCGCTCCTTGTGTTTCTGTTTTCAACGACGACCAGAGAGCTTTTTGTTTCTTCTTTTTCACGGTAGTTTAGTAATTCCTCGTTTAGGAGGGATCTCTTTTGGTTATATTTAGTTCTTTGTTTTACGCAGCACCCACTTGCCCAATTTCTGTTTTGACTTTTGTTGCTTACCTCTGTTTAATAAATAACCTTTCCACCCATACCAAAAACATCTGGTTTATGTTTATGTCTCCCCTACCTGTAGCGAGCGGGGACATAACAACGTTCATGAGTAAAATAAAATAAAATGTATACAGCTTGTCTATGTTAGTATTTCTTGGATTACAGGATCTTTAGCCCCTTTTCCACTGCACGCCACCAGATCGACTCACCTCGACTCTACTCGCCTTTGTTTGGTTTTCCATTGCGGAAAAGTTGCACCTGTAGATGCTTTCAGGTACTTTTTTTCGTATCACCTCCATCGAGGTTCCAAGCGAGCTGAGGCGATACTAAAATGTGATGTGAAAACACAGCAGACTGCTGATTGGTCAGAGAGAATCGTCACTACTCACTGCGTCATCATTGCTGCACCAGACAGAGGCCAGCAACAGAAAGTTTTATATTTTACAGTTTTCAAATGTGATTTCATCACTAAATCCACTTCTGAGGAGTTTTGAGGTGAGAAATGAGCTGTGTAGATTTCAAATATTGACAGTTTTATAAGAAGTGATGGCGGAACGAAACCCGCGCCAACCCGCGGGAGGAGCGTGTGAGGCCGGCCGGCCGCCCGCTCACAGAGCCCTCTGCTCCCGCCGTCACACAGACCGCTGCAGCAACAACGGCAGAGGAAAACACAGCTGGAAGGTTTTCATACCGCTTATCTGTCTTTACATTCTGAGGAAGGTTGGAACGTTTTAACTTAAGAGACAGCTGTCTGTGCGTGGAGGGTGTGTGTGTCGCATTGAAAATTACGTTGCGGCAGTTGTGTGTGGCGTCGCTATGACAGAGGGGGATGATGAAAAGAAATGGGAACAGGCAGCCGACAGACACATGAGCACTCTGGGGATTCAAACTTTCTCTTTGTCTGGTTGAAAGCTACTATCCATTCATTTGTAAAGATAATTTTTCCCTTTATGGACATTTCTGTTGGTTTCGCTTTTATTGTTCCTGCATCAAAACCAGCACGTCGCTTACTAATCAGGAGGTCGCCGCTTTGATCTCTGACTTCTTATATTTTTTTGTATATGGTCCACAAGCAAAAATAAAATAAATAAAATTGACTTAACTAAACATACATATTGTAGATAGAGTGTGTATAACAATTAAGTGTGTGTGTGTGTGTGTGTGTGTGTGTGTGTGTACTAACTGGCAGGGATGCAGGGCCTGAATGATCATCACAGCTCCTCCATTAGCCAGCTTATCCGTGAAACTCATGGCTCCATACACAAACGCTCCACTTTGCTGCAGAGAGAGGACGATGAAGACAGCGGGTGATGTTAAAAGACACTTTCCATGAAGGATGGATCACACCTCTCTCTCTCTCTCTCTCTCACACACACACACACACACACACACCTTACCGTCTGATCGGCGATGAGCTCGGCGGTCATGGCCAGCGATATGACCAGGATGGTTGCCGACCCCACCCCCAGCAGCACAGCAGCCCCGTACACCCGCTGATCCATCCTATCATCCAACAGCACCCAGTAGGAGAAGGCCATGATCAGCAGCAGGCCCACAAAGTAGGTGAGCTGGACCAATCGAGAGAGAGAGAGACAGCGAGGTGAGGTGCTGGTTCAAATTCAGTTTTGGCTTAAATACTTCCTCCCCCTCTTAAGTGTAGAAACACAAGTTAAACTCAGATTCAGGACACTCAAGTATTACTCAACATTCAGTGACGGTGTATCTGAATCTGATGAGGAGGTGCTGCACTCAACATTTGAAATTGTCTATTTATTCTGTTTAAACCCGGTGTTTCAGCACAGGTGCAGATTAAGAGGGCTTTCACACCTGCCTCATTTGGTCCGGACTTTCTGACTTTTCAGTTTGACCCGAACCAAAATTGCAGGTGTGAAACCTCCCCCGGACCAAACAGACAAAATCTGGTCAGACGAAAACAGGTAGTCTCGGATCAAACTGAACCATGGTTCGGTTCGTTTCTGGTGTGAAAGCATTGTTTGGATGGTTGGGACTTTCAAACTATTTATAGGAAGTTCAGCGGTTTTCATGTAAACCAAAAACAAACAAATGCATTGAAATGAGGACGCAATTATAAATCTCCCGTGACAGCTCATCTTTTCAAACAGAGGGAAGCACACTGCCACCCATCTCTTTGGTCTCTCCTCAAACGGAGGTGCAGAAAGACCTCCTGTCCTGTCGGCGTCGTCATAACGTCCGCACAACGAGGGCGTTTAATTGCAAATTTGAACGAGCCTACAGTATAGTTGGTGCTGCAGGAAGTAATGCCATAATAACAATATAGTGGTGGCAAATATGCATATGTTAATGGTTTATTCATTCATTGTTGTCAAAGCTCCCCGCTGAACTGTTTAATAAACCAATCAAAGTCAAGTAGAGGGAGACGCAGCCCACATAGATGATGACGATGTAAAGTCCTTTAGTTTTGAATTGCAGTGTGAAACCAAACCAAAACTAACCGAATGTATCAAAATATCAAAACATGAACTTTGGTTCGGACCTTGGTGCCGACTTTTAGTTGTGAAAGCCCCCTAAGATTACGCTACACTATAATTTATTAGTATTACACAATTTGTAGATTCTGGTGGTGGCTGCGCAGGATTGTTTCAAACATTTGACAACTCCGAAAGTCAAAATGTATTGAAAAAATGTGAGACATTCTCATTTCCATAATTTGCAGCATGTTTTTATCCATCCATCCAGCTTAAACCGCTTATCAGGGGTCGGGTCGCGGGGACAGCAGCTCCAGCAGGGGACCCCAACCATCCCTTTCCTCCGAGCCACATTAACCAGCTCTGACAGGGGGTGTTTCCAGGCCAGTGTAGAAATGTAATCTCTCCACCTAGTCCTGGGTCTTTCCAGCAGCCTTCTCCTAGCTGGATGCGCCTCCCTAGTGAGGCGCCCAGGGAGCGTCCTTACTAGATGCCTGAATCACCTCACAGACGTGGCTTCTCACCCTATCTGTAAGGGAGACGCCAGCCACCCTGCTAAGAAAACCTATTTCAGCAGTTTGTACAAGCAATCTAGTTCCTTTGGTCATGACCCAGCCATGTAACTCGGGACAGACTGCGCCTCTTTCGGACTTGTGCGTTTAGTTTGAAACGCCGTTTCACAGATATTTCCTGCGCTGACTGGAGGCTGTGTGTGTGACGCAGGCGCCGATCGCCACAATACGCTTGGCTTACTATACGTGTCTTTCTGCTGTGCGTTTTTCCTGTCCGCCAAAGCGGCAAGAGGCCCGACGACCCGACGGCTGCTACTTTCTTCCCCTGTGCGACACTAAAGTTTCTGTCGTGTCAGCTTCTGTCAAACTTAAGGTCGTTGTACAACAACAAGTCAAGGTACGGCGTATCGTGCAAAGTTGATGCTTCGTCTGCAGACTGCTTTACTCTTGGATGTCATGTGACCAGAGTGTAATTGCAGCCTTTGTGATTAGAAAATCTCGTTTTATGACATTGCAATCGTTCAGCCCTAGTAGGGAGCTATGGAAACATGGAAATGTTAAATAAATGGAATAAATTTAAAGCCCCTAAAAACTTGGCTCCAAATTTAATTAATTTAATTTAATTTAATTAAGATTTAATATTCATGACTAAATAAGCAGCAATGACATTTTATTATAGATTTTTACAAAACAGCCTTAAGTATTTAGATCAAAACAAATCTGCTTCATCAGGACTGGGTGAAGTTTTATCACCTTTGATTGACAGCAGAATTGGAACATGAGCGAACAAAAATCCTGACTGTATCCTGAAGTATGTCGCATCACCATTTTTCAACTGAGCCCCTCGCACTTGAAACTGCGGTGTGTTGAACCCATCGCTCGTTGCAAGAAGCTGACTAGATTTGGCTGAATAGGTTTTCAGGGCCTTTGACTTTAACTTTATGATCCTGTTTACATTAATCTAAAGTAAAAACTACAATAGCCAGACCGTTCATTTTGCAGCAGAATTCTAAGGCTTCTGTCTTTCGTGTCATCATGGTGTACAATGATCTCATTATGTTATCACGAGCAGTGCAAGACGCGGTACCAATTCAGAGGTCAGGTTTTACTTACACATTTTCCAATGAGTTTACTGAGAGGCTTCATGATGAAGGAGGACAGGAAGCCACTAACGAACATCACTAAAGGGATTGTTGCGATGTACTTCTGTTGGAGGGAGAAAGAGAAACAGAATGAACAATGAGGAAGGACCGGAGAACGTGTCTGTGATAGAGAAGCGTAGTGGCGGCGGTTTGGTCACCATGAACTGATAATATACATTTGAAAAAGAATGATTCTGATGAGTTTGTGTTACCTTGGGCAGCCCCAGAGTGTTGATGAGGTACATAGAGATGTAGGTCTGAGACAGATTGACTATTAACCTGGTGGACATGTAGAGTAAGGCCACCTACAGAGGTACACAGTAATGCACAGACCTGTCAGAGTGAAGACTTTGAATACTGTTCTATGCTTTAGCTTCAGGACGTTTGACAAAACACAAAATTTGGCAACTGTCAAGCTGTTGCAACAGGAACTGCTGCATGCACAAAAAGCTTCTTCTGTCCCCGTCTGTCAGTCCAAACACAGAGCAACTCCTAGCTGAGTAGCTTCAAGTGAAGTTTAGATCAGAGAAGATTCTTCCTACCTGGTAAAAAGAAGGCTGCTGCAGCCAACATTTCCACTGCAGAGGAGACGAGGTCTTAAGGCGAGAAAGCAGGGGCCTTCGCTCCCCGTCCTCCTCTTCCTCCTCCATGCTCCTCTGGCTCCTCCTCCCCTCCTCTTCTGCAGCCTCCCCTCCTGTTCCAGGTGTCCACTCAGTAGTTCCCAGGTGGAAGAAGAGGGAGAAGAGAGCGCCGATGCCCAGCACAATCAACGCCAGATTCTGTCAGGTCAAGGTGCATGTAGGAAACAAAAAAAATATTCAAATACCTATTGCAGGGGTCGGCAAATAAGTCTGGCATCGGGACAAATTCTTTTCAAGCCGGTACATGGCGGGCCAGAACAAAGTGAAATTATTTCAAACCTTTGTAAACTCATGTGCACTTTTAGCTCCTGTTGGCTTTTTTTCTTCCTTGTTAAATAAAGTAATTATAAAGAATACTTTTGCACATCGCTTGAATCCTATCTCCCGGGGCGTTCCTACAATGTTTTGTGGCAAGGACAATTATCCTCCTCCCGCTGCCTCTCCACAGGGGTACCCCAAGGCTCGGTTCAAGAGCCCCTTCTCTTCTCTATTTACACCACCTCACTGAGGCCGATCATTCGCTCGCATGGCTTCTCTTACCACTGCTACGCAGACGACACGCAACTCTACCTATCCTTCCCGCCAGACGACCCCACCGTCTCAGCGCGGATCACGGACTGTCTCTGCATGGATGAAGGCTTGCCACCTTCAACTAAACCTCTCCAGCCAAGCAATCTATCCACCATAGCATCAAACTACAATCTAACTCTTCAATCAACCATCATTTCAACCAGGGTGGTGAGAAACTTGGGTGTCATGATTGATGACCAGCTGTCCTTTTCAGACCATGTTGCTGCTGTCACACATCAGAGAAATCAGACCCTACCTCACTCAGAACGCCACCCAGCTTCTGGTACAGGCCATGGTTATCTCTCGTCTCAACTATTGCAATGCCCTCCTAGCAGGTCTTCCAGCTTGTGCGGTGAAACCCTTACAAATGGTTCAGAACGCAGCAACGCATCTGGTCTGCTCTGCCATCCCTTCACACATAGCAATCCCAGTCCCGGCTGTTCTCACCACAATGGTGGAACGAGCTAACACACGCCATCAGAGCAGTGGCGTCCCTCTCTAACTTCAAGAAGCTCCTGAAAACTCTGCAGAGAACACTTCCTCTTATAAACACCTCTAACCTCTATGTATAATGTTGTAATACTGAGGGACAGTCAAGAGAAACTCTGTGAATGTTAAGCCAAACAAAACATAAATGGCAATAATCGCGACAGCCGTCATGGTACTGTTCACTGTCAACGTCTCATGGTCATCTTTAGCAGCCCCACCCACTCTCGAACATTGTAAAGTGCCTCCTCACCCTGAAGATGTGAATATCTGCGGGTCCAAGTGCATCGCTAAGCGGGTCATCGTGTTCTCCAGCCTGGACGTGGAACAGCAGGTAAGCCACTGCATACACCGTGATGTTGGCTATCACTGTGCACGCATACCTGCACATGCACACAAGGAGTAAACTGAGTATTCAGGATCTGTAGATTACCTTCCTTTGTACTGTATCATTTGTGTATAAAACGTACCTGTACGCAGTGAGCTCTACTTTAGCGTGCTCACAGGTGACGAGCTCTGGAATGAGAGACAGGTGGGAGATCTGGGTGGCAGCCCAGCCGAACTGAAAGACGATGATGAACGGGACAAAGTAGAGCAAGCTGGCCCACTGTGGGGTGAGGGAGTCACAGTGCGGACACTGGTTGAAGATGAAGGCAAAGGACACCATCACGCTCAGCGTACCTGGGCAACACACAGAGAGGCAAACGGCTATACTTTCAGTATACGGTTTGTAAAAATCTACCAATCAGCTAAACCTCAATTATCAGCAAAATTCACAATATTTTCTCCAAAACTCCTGAGAAATTTGGAACACGCCATAACATAAGGACTTCTTCGCCACTGCACACAAAACACATCCAAATATCTTACAGGGTGATTTATGGGTAATGCAGTCTTTAAACTTGCAAGACTTCAAACATTTTTCACTTGTTGCCTCTTGGTGCATAAAGTTCCCATGAGCAGGAACAATAATGTGATATATAAGACATACAGGATTATAAAAAGTCTACAAAACCGCCAGTTTACATGGTTTATTTTTAAAAAAAACACCATATTTCTGTCATCCTGCACATTTCTGCAGCTCCTCTTTTCACCCTATGCGTTCCACGCTTTGTTTTAGCTCCCGAGTGACGCATCTCACTTCTACAAGATCTTTGCAAATGCGCAGTAGCTAGGTAAGGGCTATTACCCAATCAGAAGCAGACTAGGGTGGGTCCTGACAATCAAGGTAGTGTGATCCAAAACAAAACGGCTTCGGTTCAGCCGTACATGATCCCTAAACACAGGCAGAAAAACCCGAACCAGCTTCGCAACCTAGACTGGAGCAAGACATTTCAGAGCGGTAAGTTAGTAACACACTGATCTTTCATACGTAATATTTTAACTGTGCACTGTCTCTACATCGCAGTGACAACTTTATTAGGGATGCACAGAAATGAAAATTCGTGGCTGAAGTCAAAACTGAATATAATAAAAAAAACTTTCCCGAATACCAAACAAGGTTTTTACATTTTTTACATTTATTTTGCCTTTTTTTACCGTTGCATAAATTTAATAGTAAAAAAGTGCTTTTAACTCAGTGTTTCCCACAGGATGTGGAGAGACTATGGCGGGGGGGGTTCGGGGCCGTTACAGTAAATTACATATGTCCATTTACTTTTAATAGACACATGTAACATGTTTTATACTTTCTGAGAATATAATCCAATTAATTTTATTTCCATCCTGTACAGACGCCTTATTTTGAAAACCGGACGTTGTCACATGTGTTTCCTCCTCGCGCTAAATCCATCAAGTCCAACCCAGTTTGATAAATAATGTATGTATGTGGTTCTCGTACGGCGTAACATGAAGACTTCACAGCCTCTCTTCAGGCAGGACTCTCATACTGCAACACTTGTCTTTGTAAAGAGACAAACTGACAGGATCAAGTCGCTAACCTGCCTGTCAGCTACCGTAAAGGCTTGAATACGTGTGCACTCCAAATTTAGGTGCGGCTAGCTTAATCGCCTTCTTAGAAACGAGTGACAGAAACACTCAAAGCGGGTCAGACCGTTTGTTGCATCCATCTTGTCAGATGTAGTGGATGCGCTGGGAGACAATTCAGCAGAACAGCGTCAACGGACATTTTTGCGTCTTTCTCAGACACTTTAAAAATGCTTTCACACAGCAAACATGTAAATGTAATTGTTCGGTAAAATTTATTGTGTCTTTTGACTTATTAGGCCGAACACCGAAAGTGATTTTTTAGCTATTTTCGGCCGATAAATTTCAGTGGCCGAACGTTCGCCACATCCCTAAACTTTATGATACAACACCATTAACTGATCTCTCCGGGCCTCCGCTCTAACCAGCTTGGTTTGAGACGCTTAACCCCTAATTGCTCCAGAGGCGTGCAACCTCTGACATAAATAGCAATTGTAAGTCGCTTTTTAATTAAATTAAATTAATTAATTAATCATATAAAAGGCTTTTTTCAGCTCAGCAATGTTCAGCTGTTATGTTACCCTTTTCCAAAGCTTCTGCCTTAACACAATACGACCCTGCAGACGGTTTATAATGTGTATGGCTACATTTGTCAAGTCCTTACACTATGGATTCTTTGTATGCCCCTCTGACATTTTCACCTATGAGAGGAAACAGCTGACTGACAGAAAACAACTGATTGACCTTTTACCACCCACTGTTGGGCTGGAAGCTAGTAGAACATTCGCAGACTGCTACTTCTATTTACATGCCAAGTTATCGAAATATAAGCCACTGCCGTTGTTCATACTGTGTAACACTATCTCAATCTGCTTTATCTGACTTACCAACTAAATGCCATGTCTTCCTCTTGCCGTAGTTGCCACAGCCAGGGGTTCGGTCAGACTCGTACCCAATGAGAGGAGTGCAGATACCATCAGCTATCTGCCCAACCAGCAGCAACACACCTACAGGGTAGACAATCATGATTCGGTGTTATACAATAATAATACATTCATTTATAGATTCAGTTTAAATATCCACAGACAGTTAGGAATACCTGGCCACCTTAGGGCCCTAAGATGAAACATTGAAATAGAAGGAATTATTTTTCTTCTGATAATAAATCGCATTTTTTGTGGCCTAAACACACACACACACTAATACTCACCAAACTCTGCACAAATCCCAAGAAAATTTACGTGTCATGTGGTTTTCGTGAATGGGCGTGACACAATGGCTCGCTAGCACCCCCTAAAGAGCAGCCCCCGGGCATCATTTCTCTGAAATGTCCGAACTTTTTGTGGCAGATGTATCAAGTCCAGACCTACAAAAAAAGCCTCTGGGAGCAATGCCCCAAACCCAACAGGAAGTCGGCCAATTTGGATTTAATGGTCGTTTTTTACCGATTTACAGCTTATGTACTTTAACAAACTCCTCCTAGAGAATCAATCCGATCGATTTAAAATTTTCAAGGTACAGTCTAAAGGCTCGGATGTTGAAAAGTTGCGCTTTCTGTGAGTTTTTGTTGAACGGCGTGTCCGTGGCGTTGAATATCGATGATTCACCATGAAACAGGAAGTTGTTATAACTTCAGTGTAAGTGCTCACGTGTTTTCCAATGAAAAATATGTAATTTCACATCATATTGGGCCGTTATTTTCACCATATCTCTGAACAAAATAGCTGGAAAAGCTAGAGCAGATAATAAATAAACTACACCCAAAGATCAGTCTACTGGAGGGACGACAACCTTTAGATCTGGAGAAAGTAATTTGGTTGGCTCTGTTGCTCCACAGTGATTTTACATTGATGGCACAGTATGTTTTAAGCATCACCCCCTAAAACCCTGTTAATATGACCTCAGAATCATTATAGATACGACTATTCATGTTTGCCTTTTGTGTCTTCATTTTACAGCTTCTGACATTTATCTGTAGACATTAATAAAAAAAGAGTTACGCTGCTCTTATAACAGCATCTGTCACGTATATTCTGCATAGAACGAGGAGAGGAAGCGAGCCGAGCATTGAGTGTTGCCGTGCTCGCACAGTGTGCGAGTGAAAACATTTGTATTGCAAAGTTTAATAATCGTGGGAAATTATAGTAGCGGCGTGCCGCCGCTCCTGACTGCATGTAGGGGAAACACTGTGATTATACTTTTTCCATGCTGTACTTTTACGTGTGAAAGAGCGGTATCAGTATCGTAACATTTTCAATCTAGTACTTTTATTTGTGACAATGTATTTTTACAGTGCGGTATTAGTACTTATGTAACTTTTTTTTTTTTTTTTTAAATTGTGGCAAAATTATTTTTTATATATTATTATTAGGATTTTTATATTAGGTATTAGTATTTTTATTTAAGTAACATTTTCAATGCGGTACTTTTAATTGTGACAATATTATTTTTACAGTGCAGTATTAGTACTTTTATTTAAGTAACATTTTTACTGCAGGACTTTTAATTGTGACAAGATCATTTTTACAGTGTGGTATTAATATTTTGCTCTAGTAACATTTTCAAAGGGGAGTATTTTTACAATGTGGTGATAGTACTTTTATTTAAGTAACATTTTTACTGCAGGACTTTTAATTGTGACAAGATCATTTTTACAGTGTGGTATTAATATTTTGCTCTAGTAACATTTTCAAAGGGGAGTATTTTTACAATGTGGTGATAGTACTTTTATTTAAGTAACATTTTTACTGCAGGACTTTTAATTGTGACAAGATCATTTTTACAGTGTGGTATTAATATTTTGCTCTAGTAACATTTTCAAAGGGGAGTATTTTTACAATGTGGTGATAGTACTTTTATTTAAGTAACATTTTTACTGCAGGACTTTTAATTGTGACAAGATCATTTTTACAGTGTGGTATTAATATTTTGCTCTAGTAACATTTTCAAAGGGGAGTATTTTTACAATGTGGTGATAGTACTTTTATTTAAGTAACATTTTTACTGCAGGACTTTTAATTGTGACAAGATCATTTTTACAGTGTGGTATTAATATTTTGCTCTAGTAACATTTTCAAAGGGGAGTATTTTTACAATGTGGTGATAGTACTTTTATTTAAGTAACATTTTTACTGCAGGACTTTTAATTGTGACAAGATCATTTTTACAGTGTGGTATTAATATTTTGCTCTAGTAACATTTTCAAAGGGGAGTATTTTTACAATGTGGTGATAGTACTTTTATTTAAGTAACATTTTTACTGCAGGACTTTTAATTGTGACAAGATCATTTTTACAGTGTGGTATTAATATTTTGCTCTAGTAACATTTTCAAAGGGGAGTATTTTTACAATGTGGTGATAGTACTTTTACTGACGAGTATTTTTTTACTACTACTATTTTTTACTATAGAAGCATAATTAGAAACAGACAGAAGGACTAACCTGCATTTGTGTTCTGGAAACCCAGCACAGAGTGGTAGAAAACCAGCAGGTATGTGAACCACATCGAGGCGCACAGGTCGTTCAGAAAGTGTCCCACCGCATAGCTGAGCCTGCGGAGGACCGGCAGAGACCTCTCTGTGTCCGACATTACGACTTGTAGGGAAACAAAAACAGTTTTAAACGAAAATCCCAACAGGCGTCTTCATCAGCTGGACTGACAGGGCTGGACTTATTTGACTAAACGATTCTTTCCACTTCGGGAGAGGCACAACTGCAGCTAAATGACGAATGACTAATTTTCGCTTCCTCTTTTCCCACGTTGCTTTCTTTCTAGACACTTAAAAAAAAAAAAAAACGTGTGTGTTCGTTCAGTTTGGTACAAGCAGCACAAAAAAGATATTATTCACTCCGTCGCGGTGACAAATTTCCTCTTGTAATCAGGTGACAGCGGAGAGTCAAAGCCAGGAGGAGCATCCGAGGAAGGAATGAAAACCGAAACAGAACCGCCACTGAGGGGGTTTTCATCCCCGCTATTTGCCCCCTTTACATTTACATTTAAACACCTGAACAACTCGCTGATTAAATAACTGCACAGAGATGTGACTGTGTCTGTGGAAAAACAATCCGCAAAGCAGCTACATCTTTAACCTTCAGCTAACTGGCGGCTAAAAGCACACCTGGCGACGAGTGAACGCGCAGATGTAAACAACACTGAGGACCGGCAATAATGACGCAAGCATAGCTAGCCAAAGGAATGGACCAATAGGAGAGCGTTCTTGCTCCTGATGTAATTGCCTCTCAGCCAATAGCGCTTCCTCATGTGACGGCAGACTTGCCAAAGATCATATATGGCACAAAGGGAAGTTGTGAGAGTTATCTCCGACTCGCTTCCTCCGTTCCGTAACAAAGTAAAGGTTAATTTATTGACAGTAACAACTGTCTTTCTGTGAAATATTATTTTACACATTTCGCATTACTGAAATACATTTTAAAAATGTAACACAAAAAAAGAGTCTGGTCTCTCCACAGAAAAGAAAGGTCGCTGTGACTTGATGGTAAAGTACGGAAGCCCTAAGAGGCCACGCATTCATATGTTTTATTTACTCCGTTTCCACTTGATTTAATTTGTTTTTTCGTGATCTCGAGTTATTCACGTCATTATCTTAAAATAACAAATGTTGTTTTTCCAGAGATAATGGAAACTTTGTTTTCCGGATATATGGTGTCCCTGCCACCTGGTAGTTTCTGTTCATCTCCAAAAACTCTTGGTTCCTGGTAAAAAAAAAAAAAAAGAAAAGAAATAGCAAAACAATTACAATTGTCTGTAATTGTTTAGACATGAGAATCATGACTCCTTGAACCTAAAAAAAAAAATCACTTTGGACGTGTGTGCTTTATCACTAATTCTTTGAGTCTCTCTCCATCGCAGGGTGAGTAAAATAAATTACTCTTCAAAAATGTGTCATCACATGACCAATTGTGCCTACGGTTGCTGAGAAACAAAGGTTGGCTCAACTTCCCCACAGGCTCAAAACCACCTGCTCTCCCCTATGAAGCTTAATATTACTGAAGCTCAACAGACACTTCGGACACTTTGCTGGATCTGTACTTGGTTTTATCCGGTAGTTTTTCCTAGTGTGGCAATCTGACTTCTAAACAGTGTTGGGAGTAAAGCTTTGCATGACAAACGCAATTACAGTATTGCTTTTGCTGTACACTGTGACACAATGTGTTCCTCAGCAAGACGCTTAACCCCACGTTGCTCCAGAGCGACGTTTGACATATATAGCAGTTGCTAGATGTAAATATTAAGAATGTTATTTTTGTCTTGCATTTCTATTATTCTGCATCTTTATCGTCATGGCTCATGCATAAATAGAAATCTAAATGTGTTTTCTTTAACGATTTACTTTCATGACCAGAGTGTCGGAGATTTAAATAATAAATTAAGTTATGCTGCTGCACCTTTAATGGGGAGATGATTCATCCTATTTCACCCGTCCACAAGCCCCCTGCTATTAATCATAATGTTAATTTTTAAGACAAAGACCCACCCGATCTGAGGATATAACTGAGATCTGCACATCACAAGAACCCACATATGCAGGAACATCTTATTATCTGAATAACGCACCCATTAAACAGCAGTGAAAGTAACTAATATTGTAATATAACTAATTACTCTTAAACGACAGTAACTAGTAATCTATAATAAATTAGATTTTGGGAGTAACTTGCCCAACACTGCTTCTAAATGATAATTTGTGATAATAAAAACATGAAGTAACTAATAAAACGAATGAATCATGCTTCCAAACACGTCCTGAGCTCCACTATAGACAAAAATCTCTCTCAAACACTTAATAACAAAATAATAACTGTTCATGATTCCCTTAAATAAAGATCCGTTTTTATTTTGTTTGGTTGTTTTTTTGTTTTTTTTTTAATGGAGTTATCCGACCTCCAACCCAAAGAGAAAGAGGGAAGAAAAAAAAACAAAATAACTGAAAATTTAAAATACAAGTTATTTAAAAGAAAAAAAAGAAAATTTGAGGAACACACTCAAAAGCTACAAAAACTTTTTGAACAACTCAAAAAGACAGGAAAAAAAAAAAAAAAACACAGGATCCAAATTCTAGACATTTTTTTTTTTTTTAGTTACAAATTAAAACAGGAGGAGAAAAAAAAAAAAAGCATAATTTTCACATAAACATCTTTTTTAAACTCTTGATTCTGGTGGTTGTGAGGTTTTTCCCTCTGAGGATGAGAAGTACACCGAGCCCGATCTGTTGCAGGAAACAGACCGAGCCGCTCACTAGTCCTTTGACCCTAGGGAATAAAAACGTTATAGTACTATGTGTGTGTGTGTGTGAGAGAGCTGGATCTTTTCTGAAGTCTCTTTATGATGAGAAAGTGTGCAGCGCATGTATATATGTATATGTGGTCCGACAGTCATTTCCTCCGATCCTTTTGTCGTCCTCTCTTCTGTATCTCCTCAGAAATACGCTCGTCTCTCCTCTGAACCAGTCAGTAAGGAAGAAGAAAAAAAAAAATCAAATCAAAAACAAAGAAAATAGAGAACTAGGCGGTCCGCCAGTTAACCCGTTGAATTAAGTCTCGTCAGCCAATCAGCTTACAGTCTATCGGCTGTTCGTTCACTTGTGGTCACTTGTTTCCGAAGAAGTTTGTGTAGATGCAGTTTCAGTTCTGTTTGTGACCATAAATACATTAAGACTCCGCCGCTGGTACAGTTAGTCCACATTTAAAGCTCAGAGGTGGAACACATGTTACTCTCTTTCTGTCTGCTCAGTCCAGAGCAGAATAAACCAGCTTAGCAAACATGTTCTGCTGCACGGCGGTCCAGCCAGTCCAGCCGACCCAAGGTGGACTACAGGACCTCCTGCAGCAGCAGAGGAGGAGGGTCAGAGGGGGACTGAGGGGGGGGGAAGAAAGAGAGGGTTATATGAAGAGAGCTAGAGAAAGAGAGAGAGAGAGAGAGAAGGGGGGGGCGGAGACTAGGGTTTCGCTCTCGTCTTCATTTGTGTCTCTGGAGAGTTTTCCTCTTCCTCCTCTTGAAGAAACAGCAGCACCTGCAACACACAAACCACCAGGTGTTTTAAAGCAACAATGAACTTTGTGAATTAAACGCGTAAAACACTCTTCTACTATGAGCTCCTGTACAACCAATCAAGTAACAGCAACAACAAAAAAAAAACAATATTTTACAGCCCCGCCACGATTTCTCGATCGCAACCATCAAAGCAAATTCAAGAAATCCCGGTGAATTCAGAGCGATTTGCAATTTTGACCAATCACCGCAACTTTTCTGCACATTTGACCCATCACCGCCGTTTCCTGCTAAACTCCACTTTAGTTTACAAACTGAGAATTAAAACGAATACGACCTCCGTCCACACCAGCGTTTTAGCTGCGTATCAGAGGTGACCCCGTCTACATTAAAACGACTGAAAACGCACATCTAGTGCCCGTTCACGTACACTGGGCATGCGCACGTGCCGGTGTAAACATGAAGCAGATGGTCTGAAGTAATGCAGACGAAGAATCAGACCGGATTATTTTTTGCATGCACCAATAACGGGGTGTGACTGTTACTGAATGTAACACGGGAGTGTGGCGGCGGAAAACAGACCGCGAGTCGTTGCAAAGTAAATGGCGACGTGCGCAGTAGCCTTCAAGTCTAGTTGGACTGGCCTAAGTGTTATTTGCACGGTACAGAATATTTTAATAAAAACACGAAAACTAAAAAACTCTGTCAGTAGCATCCTGTTTCTGTTTTGCATGACTCATAAGACCCAATCAGAGAGCAGAGCGTCATTGTTTCTAAAGTCCTCCGTTTTGGCCCGTCTTCACTAAAACGCCCTCCGGAGTTTCAAAACGCAAAACGGGGTCGGCGGCGTTTCCGAACTTCTCCGTTTTAGGTCTTCGTTTTCACCATTTTAGTCTGGAGAGGAGGTGCAAACGTAGCAAAAGGTCTCCGTTTTAATTCGAAAACGCAGTAGTGTGGATGCAGCCTGAGATGCATCGCGATGCGGACGTCTAAATGTTAACTGGCAACGTGACGTTCACGGAACACAAAAACCGGAACTCTTGGAAGCGCAGCGCCCGGACAGTCTGCGGTGTGCACACACCAGCCATTTCAGTTCATACAGCATATGATTGTGCCGCTGCTGAATGAATGACCCCCACTACTAAAATTTCACAGGCTCATTAATATCAATGCGCAACAAATGAGCTTCACTCGCACACTGTGCAGCAGGGTAACGCCCCCCTGTCTCCTGTGTGCGTAGCGAGTGAGTGGGCCAGCGGCAGAACTTCACGGTGAAACTTAGGAGGGTAAATATTTAAGATACTTATTAAGTTATTAGTCTGGCGGTAAATGTACATGTAGGTCAAAGTGTTTCCGTTAAAGTGTAATTTATACTTCTGCGTCAAATCGTCGGCGTCACCACTGCAAGTGACAATGTTTGACAATGCTTCTTTTGGATTTTAATGTGTAAATTAAATGCTTACTAATTAATCCGAAAATCAAAATGCATCGATAATCGTTTTATAAATCGCATCGCGGCCCTGTGAATCGTAATCAAATGGAATCATGAGGTGCCCCGAGATTCACACCCCTAGCAGACATGTGTGATTACCAACATCTTACATTGGCCAAAAAAAGAAAAACCCAAACAGTATTCAGATCTTCGGTAAACGGTTTTGCAGAAAGTGCAGTCTTGTGGCTGAACATAAGAGAAAAGGGATTGACTACCAGAATGGCAGAAAAACAAAAAGCTTTGTAAAAGTTAATATGATCTGAGAGGTACTTTTAAGTTTACTTTTCAAAGAGCAAACAAAGAGATTGAAAGGTTGATGTGTTTGTATTGTCGGGGTTGAATTATGGAACAGCTCCAATGTAAATTTAAAAATAAGCAACTTCCTTGTGGTGTTTAAGTGTTCTGTACGTCTATTTTTGATGGTTACAAATGTGAGTAGTTAATTTCTTTACTTATATTCTGGTTTCTTTATTTCCTTTTCCTTTGAGGTGGGTAAATTTAATTGATAAGAACACAGGAGAGGCCTAGATAAGCATTAGCTTCTGCCTTTTTCAGTCACTATTTACTGTTTGAGTTTACAATTACTGTTTTATGATGACTGACTGATGTTTTACTTTCATCTGGACCTAATTTGGTGGTGGTGGGTGGTTTCCTGTCTTTCTGTGCTGTTAGGTTATTTTAAAGTAGCGTGCAGTAGTGGGTGATCTTTCTGTTGTCCTCTCCGCAATCACTACATGATGGCCCTCTGTTTAATAGTTATACTTGCTCATGTTTTAGTAAGAAGTCTCCTTGTTATTTGATCTGTCCCAGTCTGCTGTGTTAAATTTCAGTTGCTGCATCACGCTGTTTATACAAACTCAACACTTCCTGTGGCTGGAAGTCAAGTCAAGTGGAACTTTATTTGTCCCCAGAGGAGAAATTTGGCCTACAGCAGTAAAAAGGCTTTAACTGTGAAAGGGCCGCCAGTGACTTGCACGGCTCCTACACAGCGCTTGAAATGTAGCTACTGCCATCTTGTGACACATGTATGTTACTACAAAATCCAGTTTGGCTGGGACATTCACAGACCCACTTCTGAAATAGGACAATAACACTTCAGATGAGTAATCCAGAAAAAGAAAGCGCTGAAAATAGCTTCATTATATTGTTGATTTTAAATCAAAGCGACAAAAATGTACATTATGCTTAGTTGGCATGCATATTATATGAGTTCACCCACCTTTGTTCCCCCCTTCCGGCCTGTACTTTGGACTTTGTGTGTGTCAGCAACAGTCCCGGCCATTATTTGATAAAATACGGTGTTAGGCCTTTACTATAATAGTGGAATAAAGTGTCCAGAAAAACACATTAACGCTTTGATGAGTCTAATGCTAATTTTTGGGATTTTAGAATCAGAATCTGATTTATTGCCAAGTTGTTTTTACACATACAAGGAATTTGTTTTGGGGGACAACAATAAACATAAAATATTATATACATACACACACACTGAACAAAATTATGAATGCAACACTTTTGTTTTTGCCCCCATTCATCATGAGCTGAACTCAAAGATCGAAGACTTTCTCTAAGTACACAAAAGGCGTATTTCTCTCAAATACTGTTCACAAATCTGTCAAAATCTGTGTTAGTGAGCACTTCTCCTTTGCCCAGATAATCCATCCACCTCACAGGTGTGGCATATCAAGATGCTGATGAGACAGCATGGGGATTGCACAGGTGGGCCTTAGGCTGGCCACAATAAAAGGCCACTCCAAAATTTGCAATTCCATCACACAGCACAAAGCCACAGATTTGTTGGCACGCTGACTGCAGGAATGTCCACCAGAGCTGTTGCCCATGAATTGAATGTTCATTTTTTCTACCATAAGCCGTCTCCAAAGGCGTTTCAGAGAATTTGGCAGTACATCCAACCGGCCTCAAAACCGCAGACCACTTGCCAGCCCAGGACCTCCGCATCCAGCATCTTCACCAAGATGGTCTGAGACCAGCCACCTGGACAGCTGCAGCAACAATCGGTTTGCATAACCAAAGGGTTTTTCCTCAAACTGTCATGGAACCGTCTCAGGGAAGCTCATCTGCATGCTCGTCGTCCTCATAGGGGTCTCGACCTGACTGCAACTTCGCACAGCCATTGAAGAGGAGTTGACCAACACTCCACAGGCCACAATCAACAACATGATCAACTCTGTGCGAAGGAGGCAAATGGTGGTCACACCAGATCCTGACTGGTTTCTGGACCCCCACAATACAGTGAAACTGCACATTTTGGAGTGGCCTTTTATTGTGGCCAGCCTAAGGCCTTTTATTGTGGCCAGCCTAAGGCCCACCTGTGCAATACCCATGCTGTCTGATCAGCATCTTGATATGCCACACCTGCGAGGTGGATGGATTCTCTCGGCAAAGGAGAAGTGCTCACTAACACAGATTTTGATAGATTTGTGAACAGTATTTGAGAGAAATAGGCCTTTTGTGTACATAGAGAAAGTCTTAGATCTTTGAGTTCAGCTCATGATGAATGGGGACAAAAACAAAAGTGTTGCGTTTATAATTCTGTTCAGTAAATATATATATCTATATATATATAGATATATATATAAATAATATGAGATTGATAGAATAAATAGGAGTATTTACATGTGTTTTAGGGTTCATCGGGTTCACGAGATTAGAATATAATAAGTGATTTCAGTTCATCCGTCTGTGTGTTTTTATGTAAACTTTTATGTAAATAAACACAAATTTTAAAAAAGGTATCGACTTATACAAATCCTATTTATGTAAAAACTGGTTTAAAAAACTACAGGATCAGCTTAGCCCAGGTATTTTTGGGGCTGTTACTGTTTATACAAGTAAAAGAAGAGATGTGTTGACATCTCTACTCTACACATGTATACTACTTTAACTTAAGAGTGTGTGTCTGTCCTTACTTGGTATCATCAGCCACTTCCACCTCTGCGTTGGCTGTGATTGGTGCGTTGGAGTGTCCTGCAGTTGGGTCGTCTGTATTCAGCTCCCCATTGGTTGAACTCATCACCTGGGAGGTGAAAAACGGAAAAGAGAGGGATGAGTTCAGATGCAGTCCTATCTTAGTGGGAAGTAAAAAAAAATAAAAAAAATGGTGTGCATTATGTTAATTATTATATTAAATATTATTATTATGTACATTAAGGCAGCTGTTAATGTGTGACAACAACATGCTTCCACACTCGTGGTTACTCTGTTACACATCCACCTGTCTCCTGCTCTGTATCCTCAGAAAGAAAAAGATTGTTTTCAAATGAAATCAGCTTAATGAGGACGTCGTCTAGATTAGGGATGTCACGAGAACCAAGTAGATACCAAAATTCTGGGTACAGAAGATCCAACATGTGGAAGATGAAGACAAGTGCAGCTGCAGCGACAGAAGTCAGTTTAATATTTAACATTCGCGGTTATCGCCGTGCTGTTCAGACTACACAACTTGCCGTCTTGTGACGGGAGTCTGGAAGTCGTTGTGGCGTTCACACTACGTGACTGATTGGTGACAGGGGGTCACACACAACACGAGCTGACAGCGGCTGAGTCACCCGACGCCGGTCTGCAAACCATGTTATGCCAAAGAAAACATGTGAAATGTGAAATGGGAAATGACGCGAACATGCACAGGAAACAGCTGTTGTTTGTTATTATAAAGATAGCAATTATAAAGACAAAGAATCTGGGTGAAACAATGGATTAGCTCACGCAGGTAGCAGGGATTGTCTGAGCTACAGAGAGAGCTGGAGTGGAGTGAAAAAGTAGCTCCCTGCTCTGCCAGCTGCCCTCTCATCGGCTGGATGTGGATGTCGAGTTGGCCGACTCCTCCAGATATTTGGCATGCTAGATATTTGGCGGCCGCCGATGGATCGCTGATTTACTCACGATCACAGCCTGACGGTTGCCGAGCTCGCCGACCTGCAAATCGGGCTTAAAATCGTGTAGTGTGAACTAGGCTTTAAACATTTCACACCTGTTAAAAATCAATTAATTGTGCACAGTGCAAGGTTGTAACGTAAACAGCTTGCTCATTTATGAATATATTGACTTCAAACCAGCTCTCATCTGTCCTGGACGTCCTCTCACAACTTTAACAGCAGTTAGTTTTCTTTGTAATGTTCAAATGTTTTTATTAAAAGGAGTGTATGTTGAAGTACATGATGGGATTTGTTGTTTTGTTTTTTAAAGTGGTATCGATTTTGGGTATTGGTCTCAGCTACTAAAACTGTTGTTATCGTGACATCCCTAAATAGTTCATAAGAACTGTGAAATCCAGGGAAGCTTCACACCTCTACAGACGCACACACTGTCCATGTTCGCCATGCAAAAAAGCGGCTCCTCTGCTTAATGGCTGAACACATCTTTCCTTTTTGTTTTAAATATTTCCCAACCCTTCAGTGAACAATTCCCTGACTGAAATGATATTATATTCAACTTTGCAAAATGTTTAGGCTCACCTACTCCATGTAAATACTGAAGAGGCTTAAAACATTGAAATATGTCACAACTATTTATTCTCCTCGGCTGCTACTGTCACTTTTAATGTGTCTTGATAGAAATGCTGTTCATTAAAAACATAGAGGGTTAAAAAGAGGTATACTTTAAAGAGCTTTTAACACATTTAATCTTGCACACACAAAGCCAGAATGTTCTGGCATATGCTGAGTCTCATTGTAGGCAACAGAAGAACTTTTGTGATATTGATGGTATATATCTGTGTGTCACATAGTTATTTATTTTATACATACAGTACTGTGCAAAAGTTTCAGGCAGGTGTAATGCTGTAAAGTAAGAATGCTTTCAAAAATAGAAATAAGAAAATGTTTTAAATTTACAAAATGTAAAGTGAGTGATCAGAAGAAAAATCTCAATGAAATCAATATTTGATCACAGTAGGAGAGGTTTGTGCTGGGTGCAGAACACTAGTGGGTCCAGCTGCTTCGTGTCAAACACAATTTAGGTAGGAACTTTTACTCAGGTGACAGGTGGTGTTAGACGGAAGGGGGGAACCAGTACTTTTTTTACGCTCCACCAGACACACCACGCTGGGCCAGCTGTACTTGTGTAGTGACAGTGACTGCGTTATGGATTAATGCATTTATCTGAGGGCCATTAACAGTTGATAATAAACCCGGAACAGAAAGGCAAGCAAAGCAAGACCAGATGTTATTACACTAGACACTAGAAGGATATGGCGCAGACGGCAAGTACGTCTGTGCAAACCTCAGTGGCTCCAAAGTTTAGATTTGGCTGCTATAACCACAGTTTGCTTTCAAATCTTAATCAATTCTTCTAGGTTAACTTGCAGAAATTCATATTTATGATTAAACAATTATACCAAACAGGTGCTTATGATCATAAATTCAATATGTGGGTTGAAACACGATCATTAACTGAAACAGAAACAGATGTGTAGGAGGGAAAACAAGTTTACAGTCAAAAGTCAGACACCACGGTGAGACTGAGCACAGCAACACGACACGAGGTAGTTATACTGCTTCTGCAAGGTCTCGCTCCCGCAGATGTTTCAAGGCAGACGGGTTTCCAGATGTGCTGTCCAAGCACAAGAAGCAGCAGCACAGAGAAACACGCAACGAAGAGGACCGCAGACGCAGTGGTCGGCCAAAGAAGTTTACTGCAGCAGATGAAAGACATCACGCTTTACTTCCCTTGCAATGCAATCAAAAACAGTGGGACCCTGGAACGCCTATCTACTGTCTCAAGAAGGGGCCTTAATGGAACTTTACAAAATGTTTTCCACACCTGCCTGAACCTCTGCACAGTACCGTATATTCCCACCCAAACAATGCTGTACAGAAGACACAGCTTTCTTGAAAATGATATTCCTCTGGTATATTTTACGTGACTGGAGTTGCTCTTCATACTCAGGCCTCACCTGTTGTGGTTGATAATACCAATAATCATATATCAGTTATCTTGTCAGTAAATTTAGTACATTTCACTTAAAGCTAGTTAGCCAATTTATATGAAGCACGATGCTACTTCCGGTATTACAACAACTTGGTGATTTTGCCTAATGAAGTTAATTTTAGCCAACATGGAAAAACAACTTGTGTCTCAAAATGCGTTAAATCCAGATGTTTCCACATTTAACACGCATCAATTTTCCAACAAATGTACATACAATAACTCTTCTGATCTGAGCAACTACTACCAACTTAACGTTCTGTTTATTCTAGCTGCAAACACAGAATAAAACCCGGCCTGTTCTACCTCGCCGGCTCACAAAAAGCAGCCGGCATCATGTGGTCTCTACACTCTCTGCTCTGTCTATAGAGAAGCCAGCCAACCACCTGCCCTTCCAGACATTATCTCCATTACTTTAATGTTAAAAAAGTTAGTGGTACTTGTGTGCAACACTGATAAGTAAAGGTTTCTATTCCAATAGTTCCATGTGGGGGAACTATTGAGGTCAGCCCTGCTGCAGAGACAGATAAGGTCATGCAGGCAGACAGATATACAGGTAGGCAGACAGACAGGAAGCCAGCAGAGCTAACCCATCCTCTCAGTACCTGGACAGACCCTCCCAGCCTATCAGCAGTGAGATGGGAGCCCAGCAGCTCTCGATTGGTCACTGGAGTCGGCTGGGACTCGCTGCCTTTCCCCTCTGGAGACTAGAGGAGACAGGAAGCCGATTGCAGGAGAAACAAAAAGGAGGAGAAAGATGTAGTAGTGGTGGCGGAGGAGGAGAAGGGAAAGAAGAACAGGTGAGATGGAAGAAGAGGGTTACCATGAAAAGGGGAAGAGACAATGTGGAACAGAGAGGAGAAGGAAGAGGAGTGAGAAGATGGAGGTGAGGTGTGTCGGGGTCAGGAGCAGTACCATGAGAAAAAAAGAAAAAGAAAAGAATGAGGAGATAATTAAAAAGAAAAGAAATAGTGAGTACAGTCAGTATTTGGTGGATGAACAACAGGATGGTGCGTTCAAGTGTGCAGTAGAGTGAGAGTGCACAGGAGAGTGTGCACGTCTGGAAGCTCCATGCAAAAGGAGAAGGAGGTGGATCATTTTCTGTGTTACCTCAACCTCACCCGCCTCAAACCTGTCTTTTTTGGCATTAAGACCCAAAAAAAGGGCCGCAGTGCAACTCAACAAGTGCCTTTTGTAAATCTGCACTGATGTGTTTGAGAATGTAAAAGTAGGGGTGGGCAGTATAACCTGTACAAATCACCGTGGAATTATCGCATTGTCGTTGGATTCCACAATCAAGGGGCTTTTAAGCCAACGTTTCCATCTGCTGGGTTAAAGCAAATAAACTGTCCACCTGATGCAATCGCAGAAGCAAGGGGATTCGCACTAGTTGAGAATTTTTTAACTTATGCGCGTCAGTTGCGTGACGCTGTGTCGCAATAGCTTATCAGAGTTTAAGACTTTCCGGACGTTACAGACGGCTTTAGAGTGTTGTGACGAGAGAATCAGGCAGAGCGGAGCGACTGAATCTCAACTGGCCGACAGAAAGCTGCTGAGTGACGGGCTGAAAGCTCAAAGTTAATTGCTTTTATGAAATTATATTTTACTTGTAATTTTGAAGGATTAAAAAGTTGATTTATCTTCTCTCGCGCGCGCTTCTTAGCAGCGAGCCACCGTATTTATACAAAAACCAGACAACATTTGCTTGAAAGTTCAGAAAATGTGTGTCTGTTACTTGAATCCAGCCATCGTTGTTCTTTACTGTGAACAAGTTAGCACAGTACAGGCCTGATCGATCCACACTCACACAGAAATAAACATTTTCTTGCTGACAGACCTGACAAAGCATGAATTAATTTGTTTATCAAATCAGCATCATGTTGTTGTTATTTCAGCTTCATTTTGATCCGTTCATTTCAAATAAAGCACACCAAAATGTTCATTTTGGGTTCATTCCGTGTGGGAGTAACCACAGGTTGTGTTTATTTGCATTATCGCATTGTGTGTGAACACTCGGCGAGTAGTCCAGGGATAAAACTCGTGCGAGAAAAATTGACGTGAAGATTAAATTAGCGTGAATGCACAAGTGAGCACAAGGCTCCAATGCCAGGAGAAAAACACGGGGGAAAAGAGCTTTGCTGTCGTGTCCTTGCTGCTGTTGGGCAGGTATCATTTATTTTCACTTTAAGTCCATCCATAAGTAACAGTGACCCAATGTTTGACTATTTCAGTCATGGACTCGATGCACTTTCTGGAGTAAAACTTCTAAAAGCCAAAATCCTATCAGATGGGGGTCCGTGGTCTAATTTGTGTCAGTTTAGGGGTCCTTGATGTGAAAAAGTTTGAAAACTGCAAGAATCCTGCAAGTACATCAACTTATCAACATCAAATATGCTGAACTGCTTCAAGTGCTACATTTAGAAAGACCCTGCGGCTGCAGCAGTGCATTCTGGGCAAGGTTATGCTGGATATCATTTTACAGACAAGACCTCTGCTGCTTCATTTCAGTTTGTTTAAACCCAGTTTAGAGTTGCTGTGCAATGTAATCAGACCAACAGCTGATCTGTCATGTAATATTCACTAAATCATTATTTATTCAACAAACCCTCGCCTATTTCTTGGATTAAGTCTTTATCGACAAAAGGGGGAAAAACTGTTGTAGAACAAGCTTTATAAACAAATCTATGTGCAGCTATTATTTATGTATTTGATAATTAAATCAACTGTGAGGACAGAATGGATTGTTCCCAAATGTCACATATACATTTTAAAACCAACACATTCAAACGCCATACAGGGGAGGAAATAAATGAAATCCTAGTGCACCACAGAGCGTCTCTCCTGCGGGGCTGCAGTCAAATACTAGACGGCAGCAGAGGACATTGTACCAGCATCTGGTTCAAAAGTAGCTGCTTAAAAATATGAGTTGGGTGGAATCATTGACTTTTAGGGGGAAGTCCTACATTATACACAGTACAAGTACATACATTTTAGATTATACTGCCCAGCCCCTTTGTGAGAGTGTATATGAACATTTCAAACTACTCCCATGTTTCCATGCTTAACAACATTAAATCACCGACGGTTTTCTAACACTGGTCAACAGATCTAAATTTAAATACATTGCCAGGGTTGTGTTATACAGTATCAGTCCAAGACAGCGTAGTCAGACAGACGTATTGCCTTCTCTAATCTAATTTTGTCAGTTTAATGAGGTGCTTTAGTTCACTTCATATTTATAGAATGAAGTATGTGCTGAATTAGCTATCTACTAGTCAGTCCCTCCAGGATTTCGCGATGTCATGATCGCAAATATTAACACAAATCACCGCAACCTATCTCGCCGTATCCGTCTCACGTTTGCCTACAAAAATAACAGCAAAGAACTGTGAAGAAAAGGATCCAGATCTTCTTTACCAAAACTGTTCTGCTAAACGTGCAGTATTGTGGTCCAGTCTTAAAAGAAAATTTGTCTATTGACAAATATTTTGCCACCGCAAAACACACGCAGAGAACGGTAGAAACGCACGGCGGACGCCAGACGAGAGTAATCACTGGGAGACAGGCTGCTGCATGCTGGTCAATCACAAGCGCTGAAACAATCTGGGTAAGTTGCCCGCCACATCCTGGAGGGACCGTTTCATGATTTAACTATAATTCTAAAGTAACAAAAAAATCTACCTTTGCAGTTTTCACTTATTCCCACAATTTCATTGCAAAAACACTCACTCCAAAACGCAACTTTCTTTGCAATATTTTAGAAAAACTGCCGCAAAAATCAGACATTTTAAACCGCAACAATCACAAAAACAGAAGGCCCACGAAATCCCAGAGTGACTGACTATTGTTTATACTATACTCATCCATTTTAACCATCCCTGCCACAAAGCTTGTGGGTTACGGTACAACAGCAAGGCAAAGAGGTCTGCCCGAAGACAGCATTTTTCCCCAGGCTTGGTGCTGTTTTACAGAGGTATTTATGTGGCGTCGTCTAAAAGGCAGAGTCTCTGCTGAGCAGTAGACACCGCAGAATACATTAAGGACTTAACATATTAGCCTCCACCTTTGTACCGTAAAATAGACAGTGTATCTGTGGCTATATTTTGGTAGGTATACAGTAAATCCGCCTGCCCACAGGTGGATTTATGGCGTATACTGCAGAGTACAGTCTAGACTGCTGTTATGATTTGGCTCTGCATCACCATCTCTCTCCCATCTTTGCAACATTACTCTGGCTACCGCTTAGGTGTAGAATTGATTTTAAACTTTTACATTACACCGCCTTTTCTCCTGCCTACATCATAGGTTCACGTGCGCCCTACGAGCCCGCCGCCGCGGCCTGCACTCCTCAGCTATGACCCTGCTAAATGTTCCCACAGCTGGCCTCGTTACAAAAGGAAACCAGGCATTTTCCACAGCTGAAGAACTAGGTTAGCAAAACATACTTTGAAAGGAAGCCTCTTTTATAGCAAATCTGTTGTTTGTATCCCTCTTTTATCTCTTGCATTTTACCTGTTTTTAATTATGTTTTATTCAGGTCTTTCTTTCGATATTGTTATTTTGTTGTTATTAGTTTGACTGTGTACTATTTTATTTATGTTCTGTCAAGCACGTTGCAACTGTATTTTGAAAAGAGCTATAAAAATGAAGATTATTATTATCATATAAATGAAATAATTAATTTGTAAATGCCGTCCATGAAAACCGCTGTGGATGCAGTCGGAGTACTTTCGCCGCCACACGGTGTGACCCACACTCGCTGCGCTCGAGCTTTTCTGTTGATCAGTATCAAAACTTTACGTTCGTAAAACAGTAAAACATGAAAGAAATCCAACCGGTTTGGCAAATATGTACCGAATCTGTTCCAAATATTCAGACTCTACATACAATCATGTGAACGCTTAACGTGACCGTGTTGCATATGAGCGTGAGTACCTGGTTTTTGGTTTGAGGCGCTTTCTCTCGGTTGCTCGTCTGAAGTGGCGTCTCACTGGCCACTGGACCAATAGGGGTGGGCTAAACACACAGGAAGTGAGGTCAACATGGGGTCAGAGTGAGGAAACACACAGTTTGTTACATGACATTTCTTTATGGAGGAGTTGATTTCGTATTATTGATTTTATGGTTTACACTGTGAGTTGTTCAGGGCCACTCTAGGACCTCTGTGCAATAAACTATTTTGCCATTAAAAGCTAATCACATCAAATGTAGAAGGTTGAGATCGATTTCGTTGAGTGGTGCAACATTGTGTGCCACTCAAATTACAGACTAAGTTGACAGCATGACTTTATCAGTTCCTGTTTGCACAGTAGATCGGTCCTATGATTGACCTCTCAGCATCGACCACTGCACTAAAGCCAGCAGTTAAGTTCACTTAATGTGTCCGTGCAAAACACCCCCTCCACACTAACCAGCGGCTTTCCAGTCCAGTCATACTGGTAGTCAAAGATGTATCCGTTTCTGTCAAAGAGGTCCGTAAAGAGTTTCCTCAGATAGTCGTAGTCCGGCTTCTCGAAGAAGTCGAGCCGACGAACGTACCGCAGGTAGGTGGCCATCTCTTCTGTTACATTCACACAGGCACACAAACACATATTCACGCACACAAGCACAGATTCATACATACAGACACACAGAATTTGATCAACATATGCTAGCCTGAGCATGTATGTGACAGCTGCACAGAAAAACTGCTTTTCTGTCGAGGTGTGTGTGTGTACGAACCAGGGAAATTTTCGCAGAGGACCTCTATTGGTGTGTCTCTCTTCGTGTCTCCTATCTTCTGATAACGTTCTTTCAGAGTGTCAGCCTAATGAAGAGAGAGAGAGTTATTCTTTACTCTGAGGTCCACGCATGGAGGGAAGAAGGAATAAAAAAAAGAAGAAGCTGGCACTGATAAACACACTGGATGGGTGGTCGGCTCACCTTGAGTCCCTGCCACGGTAGGCTGCCTCGCAGGAAATACATGAACATGTGGCCCAGAGCTTCCAGGTCATCCCGCCTGCTTTGCTCTGAAATAACACAGGTCTTAAATGACTGGACAGCATCAGCGGTGTTAGGTTTAACACGTCTAATGCCAAGAACACAAACACAATGCTTGCACACCCAGGTTGTGTTGCTTTCAATCTACTGGTTCTCTTCAGAAAACAGATTTTAGTTGCAAAAAAATGAATGACGAAAAGTGGAATGAAAAATGTGACAGTTACGACACTCCCTCCTCTAATTTGTTAAAATATTTAATAACCTACGATTCTGAGGATCCATTAATCTTTTCAGTTAACGTAGCAAATATCTCAAACATTTTCATTTCGGCTTCTTAATTGTGAGGATATTTCCTGCTTTTCCTTATATTATATCACTGAAATTACAGAATTACAAATTATTTTAAGATATACAGTTAAAAAATATCACCCAAGGCTCTGGGAAATTATGAAAGAAACTTTTCACAATTATTTTATATTTTTTACACTAAATAAATCAATAAAAAAGAAAAAAAAATAGCCCTAACACAACAAAATAACAAAAACTAGGTGTGAAAATTTAAAAAACTGACTAAAATAAACTAAAATTATAGCGCAAATGTCTTTAGTTTTCATCTTTCGTCAGTTAATTTCATACAGCCTGCGTAAGCCGGGGAATTGTGGCTGGATATGAAATCTATTTTCCAGTTTCTTAGCAGTGCCAGATTTAGTCCACGCTAAAACTAACAAAACTTAAACTAAGCATTTTCAAAAAAAAAGATTTACATACTAGTAAGCCCACTTGAAAAACTAATTAAAACTAAACTAAATTTGAAAACAAAAAGTCAAAACGAAATAAAAATAAAAATGAATGAAATTCACTTTGAACGCTCCAGGTTCAATGGACAAACACTAAAATTACAGCTCAGATGTTTGCCAAACTGGCACAAGGACAGACTAACATTAACTTAGCTTTTTTTTTGTAAACATCCAAATTAGTTTACAATTTTTTAAACAAACTTTGAAATTACACATAATAAATAAATAATATACAATAAAAAATAATAAGAAATATACTAATATACTAGTAAAATACTGCTGAAACTACCACCAAGTTCTCCACTAAATAAAATGTTCTCAAAACAATACCACATATAGCTAATAAAATATAATAAATAAATATATAATAATGGATTACAGTGCCGTATTCTTCTTTTATACCATCTATATCAATCCCAGCTTGAAGGCCTGCTCGGATTTAAAAAAAACTAAAGTCTGTTTAAATGCCGAAAGGCGTTTGGACTGTGCTCGTTTTTGTTGCAGTGACGTTCTCCTTGGTGGGATACCATTAGTGAGTTAGCAAGTTCGACATGTTTCCAGAAAGATACCCGATCACTACAGGGAAATGTCGCCCCGCTGCTTTCGTCTTATCGACTCGTCCGTTTTTGTATTTCACTAGGAAACCGAAGTGTTCCCAAACAGAGGACCTTAAGGGAGGGGTTTTCACGCTCTGGCTTCTCTGCACTGGCCATGATGCTCAGGTCGCTTGCGTAGCGCTGTGAGAGGCGGAGATTTGGTCCGCCACTTAATATGTCCATGTCGGAATTTATGTTTGTTACACACACAAAACAAGCCTAATATTTAACGTTAAAGATTGCATTCGGTGCACATGTGTACGAGTAAATGTACCGTCACACCCCTGGTGAACATTGTGATGATGATTGAGACGTCCTTGCCGACACACCATATTCTACAGCAGGAACTCATTGGTGTAAATCCCCAGAATAATCACACTGAACCTGTGATACTTCCACTTTCCTGTGAGTATTATTATTTCACTTTATATGAAACTCTTTTTGGTTAGTGGGCACTTACAGTAACATTCATGAGCCAGGTCACAACTGTGTATTTATTCTGTTGCAATTATAAAGAAAAAATTGTTTTTATCCTTGTTAATCTCCTCAGAATTTTCTAACTAAAGGGAGAAAGAAAATGTTATTAAAACATTTTCAACCTAATATAGTAAGAGCAATAAAGCTAAAAGGTAAGCTGGCAGGTTTAAACCAATATTCCACATTCACACAGATCTTAAAAGGCTTTAGACATCTATGGTAGGTTTGGATTTATGTTTTGGGTTAGTACATGTGTGCACATGTAGCACGAGGGAGCGCTCACCTTTCCCCAGGTGTGTGTTGATGCTCATGTATCTCGCGGTTCCAGTCAGACTCTTGTGTTCTCTGTATGGAATGTGTTTCTTGGTTTCCGGGTCTATGTATTCTTTCGCCAGGCCAAAGTCTATGATGTGGATGGTGTGTTGCCGTTTGGAGCCGGGTCGGCCCACCAGGAAGTTCTCCGGCTTCACGTCGCGATAGATCAGGCTTCTGGTGTGGACAAACTCCATACGGGTTATCTAAGGGAAAGGACGGAGCCCAAAAAGTTAAGAAATCCAAAAATAAACCAGTGTTTCCTGGTTAATTTAATGTGTTTGTTCTTACCAGTTGTATGGCTATCATGAGTACAGTCTTTAGAGAGAAGGTCCGGTCACAGAGATCAAACAGATCTTCTAAGCTGGGTCCCAGTAGCTCCAGAACCATTGCATTGTATTTACCGCATGGTCCAAAGTAGAACACCTGGGGAACGCCCTCTGGATGAACAGGTGAAGAAGGAACAGGAGACATGCTATAAATTCCCATAGACAGCCGACAACGAAGACTGACAGCAGCTGAAGGCTCAATAAATTATCCAGCCAGTGTCTCCCATGTGGCCCGCCAGTCTAATTTGTTCCACCATAGTTTCAAAATGAACCAAAAATATTTTTACGCTTCCCTTAAAAACATTAAACACCTCTAACGTGTTTTATGCCACTGCTGTAAGCTCGCACGCTCACACACTTTAGCGTCCGACATGCGATAGCCACTTTTCTTTTGAGGACACATCATTTGAGGTAAGTACGGTAACGTTAACTAGCTAGCTGCGCCTAAATTTGGAGTGCACATGTATTCTTGCTGTTATGGTAAATGCACTGAAATGGAACAGAGCGAGCCGACAGGCAGGGTTAGCAACTTCATTCTGTTATTTTCTCTCTTTACAAAGACAAGTGTTGCAGTTTTGAGAGTCCAACCTGAAGAGAGGCTGTGAAGTCTTAATCGTACACGATACAAGCACCACGTGCAATATAACTAATCAAATTACGTCAGAACTTAGCGCAAGAATACATGTGGGGCATCGTCCGGTTTTCCAATATAAGGTGTTAACACAACGTATATTAATAAATTTAAACACTAAAATGTTGGGAAATTACTTTATTCTGTGATTAAGGGTTGCTGGGAAAAACATTAAATAAATAGGTTTGCTTTTTTGCTGTTTTATCACCATTTATATATCTTTACAATGTGTTTATGATCAAATTGTTCACATCATAGAGATCTAGCCTCTTAATTTTGCTCTGAAAGTGCACCAGGTTAACGCATTGACATGTTTGAGATCCACCCACCATAGTCTTACAAAATCATGTGGGAATGTGTTGGTTTATTTTATATGTTAACCATATTTAATAAGTGATCTGTTAAGTTCATGTGTCGCATGAAAGGACGTTTCTTTTCGTTATACAACCTTGTGTTGTATAATGATAAACTATCCTTGTACCGCCTGACTGATTCTCACAGAAGAGCACCCGACGAGAAAGAAAGGTGGCTCTCACCTGAAGTTCCCAACTGTTTGTAGAAACGATATTCTAGGTGGAGCTGCGGCGCCCTCGACTTAATAGGCTCCTGCAAAGGAGGAGTAAGTTTGAATTAGAATATTTGTTTGTCATACAAAAGAAGTATTATTCATAGTCACACCCAAAACATGTTGTAGGTATGTAATGGTTCAACTGTTTTCAGTCTTACATTTCCATTTTCTTCATAATTGTCTTTGTCACTATTAAACAAATTAAGCATGCTGCCCTGCAATACTATAAACTATATATAAAGAGAAATTATTAATACCAGTTTGATTGCCA